>NW_015165277.1:158688-166804 GCF_001447785.1 Gekko japonicus
GCTTTTTTAATTGGTGGGAAAGCACAGGCAACCTACACATAAAGTCCATACCAATGAATTAAGTATTTTTTTAAAAAAAAATGCAAGGTTTTTTAACCATAGAATACAGTGTTACAGAAAATGTTCAGTCCAAGTCTGTGGATAAAGTGTTATCTCATTATATACCTGTAAATCCAAGACAGAGTCACATGAGAGCTGAAAAACGTTATGCCACAAGGCTCAAGAAATTGGTTGAAACTAATGGTAATGGAATAATAATAATTCAGGTACCAGTGGCTTTTATCTGATCTCTCTCTCTCTCTCTCAAATTTCAATAAGTGTAGATCACACATGAAGCTGCCTTATACTGAATCAGACCATTTGTCCATCAAGGTCAGTATTGTCTACTCAGACTGACAGTGGCTTTCCAGGATGTTAGGTAGAGGCCATTCACATCACCTACTGTCTGGTCCTTTTAACTGGAAATGTCAGGGATTGAACCTGGAACCTTCTGCATGACAAGCAGATACTCTACCACTGAGCATGGTTCCTTTTAAATCTTCTATACAAAAGGAACAAAAGGGCTGTAGAGTAAGAAAGAGGGGGGTCTGAATGGGTGATTAAAATGTGTTATGTTTGGATGGTAGCTGTACCTTTGGGGACAGAGTGGAATATTTTATTCAGAGACAGGCTTTATGTGAGAATAACTGCTGAGTTGTGTGTGTGTGTGTGTGTGTGTGTGTGTGTGTGTGTGTGTGTGTGTGTGTGTGTGTAGAAAGGATCTTGAGTGAGGTGCTGTAGAGTGTGATGGAAAGGTATTGGCTATCAAATACAAAGCCTTTCTGGGCCTGGGCCATCTTATTTATGGAACCACCTCTCTCCTCCCCCCCCCCCTTTACTGAATCTTTATTGGTTTTCAAACGCAACATAAAAGAAGACTAGCAATTATCCACATTGTATCTAATACATGGAGCTCTAACATAACACCATCATTATACTTTTTTCATCCCATCTTGACACAAGAAAGAAAAGAAAAGGAGAAATCGCATCTCAATGCATACTTCAAGCAAGAAAAGAAAAACAATGGCCATTTACTAATTAGATAGTTTGTCAAAAATACAATATTCAGAAATATATTTTCTATTTAGTTACTTCCCGTTTACATTTGAATCTGGTCCATCTAAATACACCACCTTTCCACTGGTTTAAGCTAATAGTCTATGTGAGAAAACTATAGGAGAGTTAAGACGGATAGAATCAGCATTGAACCAAAATGAGGATCTGTGCTTTACAAACATTTCCTTCCTTATGAAATGTCCTTCTCTTTTAGCCCTTTACATATACTTTTGAAAGACACTTCCAGGGAGCCAGTTTGGTATAGTGGTTAAGAGTGGCTGGACTCTAATCTGGAGAACCGGGTTTGATTCTCCTTTCCTCCACATGAAGCCAGCTGGTTGACTCTCTCAGCCCCACCTACCTCACAGGGTGTCTGTTGTGGAGAGAGGAAGGAAAGGTGATCGTAAGGTGCTCTAAGATTTCTTCGGGTAGTGAGGGGGGTATAAAACCAACTCCTCCTCTTCTTCTTCATCATGTTCTTTTTCTTCTTCTTCAGAGGGAGATTTCAGGACATAGAGGGACTGGGTCCCTATTAGTGTAATCAGGCCATAATTTTCCTACATGAGACCACAAAAGTTGCACCATCCAAATTTCTGCTCAGATTTTAAAGTTCTGATTTACCTGGTATTTCCAGAAGGTCATAAGGTTGCCACGTCCATTGGACAGCCAGCAGGGGATGGGGGGGGGGAACTCACTGGGTGCGGGGAGGGAAGAAGCCAGAAATAAACGTGACAGGCCTACATCACCCTGAAGTGACATAGACACGTCAGGGATGTCGGGAGTGATGCTCTGGTTTCTGGGCAAAACCTCTATGATAGAATTAGCTTCTACCATACAGTTTTGCCCCAAAACCAGAGCGTCCCCCCAATGTCACCAACGTACCTATGGAACTTCCAGATGATGTAGGAATGTTGTGTTTATTTCTGGCTTCTTGCCTGTTTGGGGTGGGTAATTCCCCTCCACTGGCAAGCTGGCTGGTGGTGGAGAGGCACACCCAAAACAGGGGTACCCCTGCCTCCCACCGGGGGGGTCTGGCATCCCTAGAAGGGCATCAATTTATTATTCAATTAAAAATAAGAAAAACCTTGACTTTATTCAGTCTGCTGCACAGATCATGTGAATGACATCAATAATTTTTTCTACACTATGGTTTAATCAATGTGCATATGAACTGGTACACAAGCACAAATTCTGAACTTAACTTAGCAATCGTCCAAGTTAAGCAGGGTGCTAGATAGAACAATTGTCTGCCTAGGAATGGTTGGGAGTTACGACTTGTTTTGTCTATGTATGGTCAGTACCCGGATGAGATATCTTCTGGAACCTACAAATGCTGGCTTGGGTTCCATAATAGGGGGGAAAAAGTAGGATATAAATGTAGCAATTTGATAAATAAATCTGGGGCTCCATACTTCCAAGCAGTCTGAGTGCTACAGAACAGCCTTTAAACACGGAAACCTTTAAGTACAATGTGGCTGGTTACTACTGAACTTTAATGTAGTGCCAATTACCAGATTCTAGAGAGAAAGAGAAAAGATTGTGTGACATTTCTGCTAATATATTCAAAAACAAGGTTGTAGTTATGCACAAAGAAATTATAGTAGCTTAAACAAAAGTCTGTTTCAGACCTGTTTAGTCTAACCAGTAAAGCCAGCCAAAGGGTGAATATGCTTCAGTTTAACCTTGGTTTATACCAATTTAGATGATGTCAATTCTTTATTGACCACAGATAGATCAACGTCATTGGGTTAAATGGCTTTAGGAGTGCAGTTGCTGGACTTTACAACATCGTTTCATAGGTCAATTTAAAAATCAGATTTTCTTAATCTAATACAGGTTTTACACTAGCAGAGGCTTGTGTCAGCATGAATCATACTACAGTGGCTTAGGAAGCTTTGTTTTCTTAAAATATCAGGCATCAATGTGTTGGCCGGATCAAACAAAGAAGTCCTTATCTACAGAATGAAAGCATGCCTCCTTAATTATCCCTCCAGTGAATCTTTAAAATTGTCATCTCTGTAATTTATATTTCCTAGGTCAAAGTACCCATTAAAAATTTTTCTTAGCCAGTTCATGGGTGCACAACTTACAGCCATAAAGGCATTTCATGCAGTTTACAGCCCTGACACCCATAATATGCCCCCCTAAAGCTGAGGGAGGGGACGAAGATGAAGAGTAGGTTTTTATATCTTGCTTTTCTTTATCTTAAAGACTCTCAAAGCAGCTCACAATCACATTCCTTTCCCCCCAACAGGCCCCTTGTGACGTAGATGGGGCTAAGAGAGTTCTGAGAGAACTGTGACTAGCCCAAGGTCACCCAGCAGGCTCATTGTGGAGGAACAGGGAACCAAGCCCAGCTATATAGATTAGAATTCTCTGCTCTTCACCACTACACCACACTGGATGCTTCTGCCAAACAGAAATTGGTGCCTTCCAGGTGATGCCCTCGCCAATGCATTGTGGTCACCATAGCAACTGCAGCATCTCAGCCAGCTTCACAAAAAATGTGTAGCTGTCTCAGGGGATAAGTCTTCCAGGCCTCCCACTGGAGTTAGCCAGGACACTGTGGTTGCTACAGTGACCACAATTTAAGGGACTCAGCTGAGTCTGAGATGCTGACGTCTCACGGGAAAGGGGCTCCTCTGTTTTAAATGATACCAGATTGTATCAATCTTTTTCAAGGATGTTTTCCTCTTACAACTTGTTAGAGAGAACAACTTCTCTTGTTTCCCCATCTTTCTTGCCTGGTATCAGATAAACTAAGGCCCCGTTCACACGAGGCGATTTGGCCCGGGAACGGGACAGTTTGGAGGCGGATCAAAGCAGCGCGATCACACCACAACATCTGGGAAGCGTTCTGCTTCCGCCTCCAAACTGGCCCAAACCCGGGAAGAACCGCCTCAAACTGAACCACCTACCTCGGTGGTTCAAACGGATGAGGCGCCTCTTCCCGGGCGTCTGATCGCCGGCGCTCCCTTGCGCCGGCTCAACCCCGGGCCGGAGCCGAACTGCGCATGCTCCGACATGCGCAGATCGGCCGGCTCCCGGTTAGAGCCGTCTTTTCTCTCCGGCGTTTGATCGCGCCGGGGAGAAAAGGCGGCTCGGCCGGGGGATCCGTGGGATCCCGCCGAGCCGGATCAACGTTGGCGCGGCTTTTAAAAGCCGCGCTTTAAAGGGCTTTTCCCCTGCCGTGTGGCAGGGGCCCATATAAATCACATGGCTCCATGGAAAATCCATCTCACTGTAACACCCTAAATAGGAGATAAATACAAAGAGTAAATTAGCCTGATGTCATTGATTTCATTAGTCTTAATAGGTCATGCTAATTTATCAGAGCTCAGGATATGGCCAGGGCTAGGCTATTTAAAATGCAGCCAAGTTCTGATATTCATATTCAGAAACTTGTGGAACCTTTCCTACTCTCTCCTGCTCAATGCTAAGTAGCAGAACCAAAAAACCTGAAGCAGGCAACAGGCTTTGTATGTTACTAGTTAGGGTGATTACTGTGCCTCACATCCAAATTCAAGGCCTGAACACTAGAGTTTAGAAGTGTGGACTAAATGCATTTTCATTTTGGTTCATTATTTTTTTTAATCTAGTCTTTTATTGCACAACATTTTCATTATTATATAGCCTAGCCAAAATTAAAATAAAAAAAATAAAAGACTTAATGGGATACAGCCCACTTACCTCCAGTCAATGTCCACTGTTTTGAGCTGCGCATCCCTGCATGAACTAAAACTGCAGTTCTGAGCAATGTTCCCTCTAAGCTGTGGAGTCTTGTGAGAAAAATTCTACCTTGTGAGCTCCTGGCATTAAAGTTGTGAGTGAGTG
This sequence comes from Gekko japonicus, assembly GCF_001447785.1. Taxonomy (NCBI): domain Eukaryota; kingdom Metazoa; phylum Chordata; class Lepidosauria; order Squamata; family Gekkonidae; genus Gekko; species Gekko japonicus. Next base: position 163,618 of record NW_015165277.1, read on the forward strand.
ATTTCGCTACTGCATATATTAGTTTGCTCTGGAGTCATCCTTTCCGAGCTAAGACAAAAATGTGTGAGCCGGAGGCTAAAAAACTGTGAGCTAGCTCACACTAACTCAGCTTAGAGGGAACACTGGTTCTGAGTATGATGACCATTGAAAAACTTTGAAAAAGCAATATGAAAAGAATAAAACAAGGGCACACTACAGATTGTATTCCCCTCTCCCCCATTCTTTCTCCCCTTGCATGTCTTCAGTTCATAGAAAAAGATTTTATTTGCAAAATTTATGGTCAACTGGGCCCCCCCGGGGACGCACGGGGCACAGATTTGTGCATCACCTATAATGTTATGCATATATTTGCATCACAAGCAAGTTCAATTAATAAAAATGTAATGATTTTACACTGTAGAACTGTATTGTATTTTTAATGCAATTATCATGATAATTTTGCAAAGGGATGGAAACAAAGGGGGAATGAGATAGGAAAGCAATATTATATAAGCCCTTAAAATACACTCCCTATTTCTTTCACAGGTAGGACTCCACTGTGCATTTAAAGGGAGGCAAAAGCCTCTTGGCTAGAGCTGAAGGGTGAGAGCACAAGGGCTTGGAGCAAGGGCCCAGCCATTGCACACCTCATGTGGGAAAACTTGCCCCACTATTGGAGAAAGAGAGTGTGATGGATTGCCCTTTAAAAGCTCATAAGTGATCTGTAAACATGTGAAGGACTGTGAAGGGTGTTAGCCAAATTGCTTTGTTTACAGCAATTGGTAATTTATAAATGGGCTCTTGCCAACTATACCAAGGTCCTGTTCCCACCAAGGGTTACCAGAGAAGGATAATGAGGCTGTTGTTGTTAAAATAAATGTATTTTACTTAAAGAATAAATCTCATACAAACAATACTGATGCACTCACACATTCAATCAAGTTCCTTAGAAATACAGTATTAAAACAAGCACAATTGCATTAGCAGGTGGGGGTGATGATTAGCAATACTTGTCTGTCTTGCAGGTTGGATGTTCCAATGAAGAATGGATGGGAAGAAATAGAAACTAAAGGGGAGTTCACACATGACCAGAACCAGCCAGAATGTGTGGGTCTCTTGACTGCAGATCAAGAGATCAAAGTAGAGGCAAGGGTTTGGGGATAGCAAGTGGGACTCAAGAGGAGTAAAAAGCAGACAGGGGTTGTTGCGGGAGTTGCTAGCTAGGAAGGGCCAGGTGAATGGTCCTTACCTTTTATAGTGGGTCCATTAGGTGGGTGGTAACTGTTCCAACCTGTGGACCCACCTCCCTGTTAGTCCATCCCAAGAACAATCCTATTGGTTGCATGTAGGGAGGGGTGGTTAGCTAACAGGAGTAGCCAATATTGTACTCTAATACCTTACTCAAAGGAAGGCATCTGGGCAAGTGTGAAAACCTTGGCGTCAGGATGCTCCATTGTTGATGAAGCTGGCCATTCTCATTGTGAACCAGATGTCCATTTGGCAGGAAATACCAATGCAGGAACAAAGCAGTGATGTGTCGTACATGACCACAAATGATTCTGCAATGGGGGCTGTCTCTGCTCAAGTTGTTGTTTCTTACTGCTCACAATAAGGGAGGTGTGTGCTTCTTCACCAGGCTGGTAACTGTGTAGCTAAAACCTTATTTACACGTGTAAGGCTTGTGCAGGCACCTTCTATGTGTTACATCACAACAGGTGACTTAAAGTGTACAGTTCTCTGAGCCTATGTGTGTGTGTGTGTGTGTGTGTGCACAGTCCATTGTGTGTGTAGCAATAAATATAGTCCATAAACCAAATATCAAGTTCATTCTTTAACAAAGGGTTAATGCCTCAAAGAGCCAGACAGCCTTGAGTGACAGGCTGCTCAAAAGGATTTGATTGGTTAGCATCAGTTTAGCGGAAAGTCTTGGAACTGACTGCTGAAGAAAATTCTGTTTAACACTTGCTGAGGACCGGGAAGGTTGGCAAGGAAGAGTGGGAGGATCAGTGAAGACCCTCATTCAGGCCAGGAAAAGGGACAGATATTCTGGTTAGACAGAAGAAATTCCCTGCCCAGATGGAAAGACAGATAGCTCTAAAGAGTGGAGTGGTCCCAGCTTTGTTTGGGTACTTGGTACTTGGTAGTCTTTCCCTGCCTTCTGAAACCTGAAGAGTCAGATAAACGCAAGGAAGTACAATGGAGTATTTAGAAAACACTGCAGCCTTTTACTACCTACAGTTGATTAGGCAGTTGGTTCCCTTCCTTGAACACAATGATCTGGCAACAGTGATCCATGCAATGGTCACCTTGAGATTGGATTACCATAATGCTCTCTACATGGGGCTGCCCTTGTCCCAAATCCGGAAGCTGCAGCTGGTGCAGGATGCAGCGGCAAGGCTGTTGTTGTGTCTCCCTATGCAGGAGCACATCCAGTCTGCCCTAAAAGCACTGCACTGGCATACCGAATTTGGTTCAAGTTGCTGGTTCTTACCTTTAAAGCCCTATATGGTCAGGGACCTACTTACCTAAGGGACCTCCTTTCCCTAATCCCTACATGTTCCCCAGAGTGAACTAAGATCAGGGTCCCAACACCATCTGGCCCTTCCAGGCCCTAAGAAGCCAGACTAGCTGTGACGAGGGACAGGGCCTTTTCTATGGTGGCCCCATACTGGTGGAATGAGCTCCCGGAGGACATCAGGGCGCTGGGGGACATTTTACAGTTCCGCAGGGTCTGTAAAATGGAGTTCTTCCACCAGGCTTTCAATTAGGGTGCCACCGCTAACACCATGGCCCTGGCCCCAACATCAGCACCAAATCAATATCTAATAGCCTGGCAAGGACCTGGACAATGGTGGTTGTTGTTATCTGGATGCCGAAAGAACGCCGCCATCACCTATTACCTGTATTTGCTAGCATTTTGTAATTGTGATGGTTTTAACTGTTTTATCTGTTTTAATATATTTTGTGTTTTATTATATTTGTATACATGTCCGTAAGCTGCCCTGAGCCCGTCTCGGCGAGGAGGGCGGAATACAAATCAAACAAATAAAATAAAATAAAACTACCATCAAGACAGCATAGGAGGTGATAAAAACTCTAACTCCACTGCATACTTGATAGCTTGTAGAATCATTAAACGGACCTTTTAACTCAATATCATGCTATGCTATTTACACATAATTCCAAATCCTTGTCCTTCGGGGGGGGG
>NW_015165277.1:166957-169451 GCF_001447785.1 Gekko japonicus
CCCCCCTTTCTTTCTCTCTCTCCTCCATGTATGGTTTTGGAGGGTGAAGTCTATGGCATTATACTGGTCTGTAGTTTCTCCCCTCCTCAAATCCCACCCTCCCCAGGCTCCACCCCTCAAATGTCCAGGAATTTGCCAACCTGGAATTGGCAACACAATTTCCTTCCCACCCAACAGCCAACCTACCTTTATCTGCCTCTGTGTCTTCAACTTTCCATCTCCACACTCCTCCCCCACAGCCTCTACCTAGGAAAGTTACAGTCTTTCTCCATAGTGGGGGGACCAAAGCAGCTTACATTATTCTCTCCTCCTTTTTATCTGCACAACAACCCTGTGAGGTTGGCTAGGCTGAAAGTATGTGACTGGTCCAAAATCACACAGTCAGCTTCCACTGCAAGATGGGGATCTGAACCTGGATCTCGCAGACCCTACTCTGAAGCTCTAACTGTTACATCACACTGGCTTTCATAGGGTGGCTGCTGATGAACAGTAGCAAGCAGCTGGGCCTACTTGAGTCATGCAAATCAGGTGGTATCAAGTCACCCAGAGGGTGCTGCCGAGGGATGCCAGCCTCCAGGTGGGACCTGGGGATCCCCTGTAATTCCTGCTCATTTCCAGACTACAGAGATAACTTCCCATGGAGAAAATGGATGTTTTGGAGGGTGGACTCTGTGACATTGTACTCCACTGAGCCCCCTGTGACCTCCCAGGCTCCACCCGCAAATCTCCAGGAGTTACCCAGCCTGGACCTGGCAACCTTATCCACAATCCCCTGTCGGTGGCCAGGGGGGGTTGCCAACGTCTATGTGGGGCCTGGAGGACACCCCACCCCCAGAATTACAACTGAACTCAAGACAGCAGAGATCAGTCTCCCTGGAGGAAATGACTGCTTTTGAGAATGGACTCTGTGGCATTATACCCAGCTGAGGCCTCTCCCTTCCCAAACCCAGCCCTCCACAAAATCTCAAGAAATCCCCCAGCCTGGCACTGGCAACTCTTGTGAGGCCTGGTCCCACGCTCCCTTCCTCCCTCCCTCCTTGAAAGGCCAAAAGAGGCCTGGAAAGGGCCCTTCCCCCACCCTTTGACTCACAGAGCCAGTTAGAAGCCTCCCTCCCCCCCTCCCCAAACGTTCTAATATCTCTCTCACCGTTGATGCCTGGAGTTAGATCCCTGCAGAGGCCATTTCAAAAGGTATTTGGGGGGATTCAGCTGTCCCTGAAGGGATTTTTTTTCTTCTTGGATTTTTCTGCAGACACAGGAGGTATACTCACTATGTAGGAAAAGCTGTTGGGGCAGAGTGAGCTTCCTGTTAGTGGAAATAAGTATCTGCACACGGCGCCCTCTGTTGGAAATTAGATACATAGATAAACAGATGGAGTAGAGATCCATGAGTGACTATTAGCCACAAGTTATAGATAGGAACTCTGGGGCAAGTGATGCTCTGTATTCTTAGTGCTTGGGGGATGGGGGGCAACAGTGGGAGAGCTTCTAGTGTCATAGCCCCACTGATGGACCTCCTTATGGCACCTGGTATTTTTGGCCACTGTATGACAGAGTGTTGGACTGAATGGGCCACTGGCCTGATCCAACATTGGGTTCTCTTATGTTCTTATGTTCTTAATCAATCCAAGTCTGACACCGTGGTATGATTTTATTCCACTCTCTGACAAAACTCCATGGAGCAAAACTGAGTGGCTTTTCCATCTCAACTTGATTATAGTGGACTATATATGATATACTAGCCTGCTACCCGTGCTTCGCTACGGTATCTAAGTTCCATAAATCCAGTTATAATACTGATGATGTGAAGTTTGAAATGTGATATTTGTTGTGGGAATTCTATTGGAGAAGATTGTAGTGTAAGAAATGAATGAGACATACATACTTTTTTTCTCTACTGAAGGACCTCTCTCTAGACCACATTGGTGGTTCTGCCCTCAGGTGCTAGGATCACCAGGCTGCTTGATGAGCTCACTCATCAGGCCACATAGAACTGTCCATTTAAGAAGCAGTAATCTGTTAAGTCCACTCCTGGCCTCTCTACTTGTGTTCCTGGATTGTTTTGCTCATATGGAGACTGTGTTTTTCTGAGCGCCTCAGGGTGATCTCGCTGGTACTTGGCCTGCACTGCTCAGTGCACTGCAGAAGTACTATCTGCAAATGTCTTTGCCACATTCCTAAGTTGCCTCTACCTTGTAGCGTTGGTGTATCTGGCTCGACGTTTGCCAGGAGCTTTCTTGGGGGAAGTAAGAGGTGAGAGGTGTGAGGGGGAGTTGGTGTGAGGGAGTGGTGATATGGTGGACATTTCTTCAGGTTCATGAGAGAGGCACGCATTGAAATGGCTCCTAGAAATGTCCTTTACTATCTCCCCATAAACATTCATACCCTGGCCCTGCTCCTACACCTGACAGACACTGACCTGTCTGGTGTTGGGAGGGATTGTATTTAAAGGCATCCTGCTGAGCAAACCTCCCCAGTGGCTGTAAGCATCCCA
>NW_015165277.1:169655-182236 GCF_001447785.1 Gekko japonicus
AGGAGGTGGGGGAAGTGTGTTGGAAGCCATCGGAGAGGCTGGGCCAACAGCATTACTGAACCTCACAGGTGGTTCTTGGCCACTCCCGGTTTCCTCAACTGTCATTAGCTGTCTGCAGTCCCCTGTAACTGTTGGGGTATTTTTAACCTCAGAACTCTGAGCTCTGCAGCTGACCAGTATGAGAGTGGGGGGTGCAGGGAGAGACCTGCCTGGCAGCTGGATACATTCTATAGAAAAAATGATATGATAAAATGGCTAGTGACACAAGACTAAAGAATTGTGAGGTCAATTTGTACAAATGGGGATTTTACAACTGAAACAACAGGAATGGGAAATTCAAAATCATTCCTAAAATTTAGTTGATTATTGTACCAGAAGCCTTCAATAAACCTTTAGAGCCAGTTTGGTGTAGTGGTTAAGTGCGCGGACTCTAATCTGGGAGAACCGGGTTTGATTCCCCACTCCTCCACTTGCACCTGCTGATGTGACCTTGGGTCAGTCACAAGCTCTGGCACAGCTGTTCCTGAAAGAGCAGTTTGTGTCAGAGTTCTCTCAGCCCCGCCTACCTCACAGGGTGTCTGTTGTGGGGAGGGGAAGGGAAAGGAGTTTGTAAGCCGCTCTGAGACTCCAAGTGAAGGGCGGGTTATAAATCCAATCTCTTCTTCTTCTTCTTCTTTAGAGATTATATAGAACATTATTATTTAGATAAACTGCATATATAATAAATACTGATGTATCTTCAATAATTATACATTTGAAACATTACTTTTTTAGAGCAAAGCATTATGGAACTTAACCAATTTATAAATACACCTGTTTTAGATTTATTGAAACATATGAAAGACCACTTATGAAGCTGCATAATATCATATGCCTCTTTTAAAAATACTGTCAGGAGACATTAATAAATGCTTCAGTAGAGAAAATTAGATTTTCAGATGAGGGATATTCTAAACAACCTTGACAGATAAGATTACAGATCTTATTTATACTGATTCAAGGAAACAAATACCTTCTCAAAAGGTCAAATACGTTCTGTTGAACTTACAGGAAATCATTAAAGTGTAGAAGATAATTGAAATATATAGTGAAGGCTAACTCAAATGAGGTAGTCCCAGAAATATTAAATCTGAGTAGGCAGTTGGTTCCCTTCCTTGAACGCCATGACCTGGCAACAGGGATCCATGCAATGAATTAGGCAGCTGGTTCCCTTCCTCTAACACAATAACCTGGCAACAGTGATTCATGGAATGGTCACCTTGAGACTAGATTACTGTCACTTTCTCTACATGGGGCTGCCCTTGTACCAGATCCAGAAGCTGCAGCTGGTGCAGAATGCAGCGGCCAGGCTGTTGTTGGGTCTCCCTATGCGGGAATACATCCAGCCTGCACTAAAAGCACTGCACTGGCTGCCTATAGCATCCTGAATTCAGTTCAAGGTGCTGGTTCTTTAAAGTCCTATATGGTCAGGTGCCTACATACCTAAGGGACCTCCTTCCCCCACATGTTCCCCAGAGAGCACTACGATTGGGACCCAAAATAGTCTGATCCTCCCGGGTTCTAGAGAAGCCAGGCTGGCTGTGATGAGGGCCAGAGCCTTTTCAGTGGTAGCTCCAAACTGGTGGAATAAGCCTCCCGGAGGAGATCAGGGCCCTGTGGGCACTTTTACAGGTCAGCAGGGTCTGCAAGATGGAGCTCTTCCATCAGGCTTTGATTAGGGGACCGCCATCAATAAATTGTGGCCCCGGCCCCAATACCAACATTAGTATTAACATCGCTATTAACAGCCTGTCAAGACTATGATGTTAGCTGATTATGGGTTAATGTTGGATGCTGCTAATGCCCACCACCAGTTACGAATCTGCACTAGCACTTTATGCTATGTTTTATAATTATTTTGTTATGGGTTTATTGAATTTTGTGTTTTAGTTGTTCAATATATTTTATGTAAGCCACACTGAGCCTGCCTTGGCAGGGCGGGCGGGATACAAATCAAATAAATAAATAAATAAATGATATTGGAGAGTTAACTCTGGAATTTACAGAGCTTTGAGGATCAGGGACTTGTATTTGTATTTCTTGCTGGATGTGGGTGTGTACCTCTCTTCCAAAGCAGCATAGTTTTCAACTGGATTCCAGAAAGCCTGAAGTATTTGCACCTGGTCCAAAATTAGTGGAGCTGGATGTAAGCTGCTGCCCCAAATGGGTGCCATCTTTCCCTTTAAGTCATTATGCTTACCCATAGTGGATAACCAGATTCCCTTCTATTCCATTATTATTCTGCAGTTCTATTGTTCTACTACTACTCCTTTCTGGCTGTAATTTAGGATTTTGAAATGCTGTTCATAGATTATGAGAATGTATAATCATGTGTGTGCATGAGTGTAAATCCTTTGTCATTCCTATTTCTTTTTAACAAAAACAATTATTTTTTAAAAAATTCTGCAGGTTGGCAACAGTATACTTGCACTCATGTGGAAATAATTTTAGTTTTATATACACACAAATATATACTCTTGTTTAACAGTAAAACAAACAAAAAGACCACAAATCTGGTCCAGGTGCTGTTGTCGTTTTAGAAGTTTTTTTTTCTGTACTTCTGGAAAAACAAGTGTGCCTTCTGGAAAAACAATCTGCAATTATCCTGGATTCCCATACTATGTTCAGGACTTTTCAGTAATATAGAACCTCAATGTGTGCATCAAAATTTGGAAAAGTATCCATATTTTATCAGAATTTTTTGAGTGTGTATGCATGTGAGGTGATCTGTGCTATTTATTCGAGGAAGGCCAAAGACATCTCCCTTAATAAACAACAATCCTAGTCATTACCCATTGTGATGTGGACGACATGGTTTGACACTGTCCTTTGCAGACTAATTGATGGCTTTCCCTTCTGAGGACATTAGGTCAAAAAGACACAAGTGAAAGAACAGAACCCTCTGCCTACCTCTTACTTCCCCTTAGCCTCGGCTCGCATGTGTTTTTCACCAAGTTGAATTATTATCAGAAATCAGGTTGAAGAGGAAAGCCCCTGTGCAGATAGACTATGAGGTTAGAATGCATGAGAAGGGCAGGGATTTTGTTCTAAAATGTAGCTCTTTCCGTTACTTTATATACAATTGCAATAGACCAATAATTTAACAAATTGGTCTGATGCCATCCCATCTAGCTAGGCCTTTGTTTTGCTTTGCTTCTTTAATTTCCTTCAAAGATTTAGCAAGGGCATTCTTACACTATCAGATTCACTACTGTCATGTGCAAGATGAATTAATCAGAGGATCTAAAGAGATGTTATTTAGTGATGCCTAGCCACCACAGACCCTTGTGTCCTGCTCATGTCTAGTGTAAGAGAGATATGATGCCTTCAGTATTCTGCTTCCTGGAGCCAATAAATTCAAGTGTGAGTGCGGCAATGTTGAACAGAAAGTCGTGTATTTCTCTTGCTAGATGTTACTGGGAGGTGTACTTTGGGAAGACATGGCTCAGCAGCAGCCATGTATCTCCCACAACAGCTAGTTAGGCCCTAAGGCTCACTGCAGAGATGTGATCATAAAACACTATGCAGAAGCGAGTGATTTTTATTCTTCTATTTCTTCAGGAAGAAATGAACAAATTTTTCATTGACAACACTGGGAAGCACTGGAGAAATAGCTCACATGTATAATACTACTTGGATGGGTGGGTATATACCAAAGGATCTAAGTCCAGGGCCATTAATATTTCCAAAGCAATATAGTGATTTCTTATGACTCAAGTCCCAAGGAAGGTCATGGATGATAGATGATTGTTTGGGGAAAACTACAACTCTCCTGTCTAGACGGAATGTTGTCCTCCTCCCTTTTCTGTCAAATCAGCACTGATATTTGTCTCACTGTAAGAAGCAAGCAACTGTAACCAAATTTCAAAACATCACATTTATATAGAGGGTTTTTTTTTTCTTTTTAAAGGTGGTGTCACAACAATAGTCATATTGGTAAAGACTAACATATTTAGCAGCAAATCCCAAAATAACAAAATTTATTTACAAGACAGGTGGTAAAGAAACATGGGTTTGTTGTCGAAGGCTTTCATGGCCGGAGTTAATTCATTGCTGTAGATTTTCTGGGTTGTGTGGCCGTGGTCTTGCCATTGTAGAACCTGATGTTTCACCAGTAGCTGTGACTGGCATCCTCAGAGGTATAACACAAAAAGATGGAGTACTCTCTGTGTCAAGGTGAGAAGAAAATGGTAGGCAGGTAATTTATATCTACTACAGAAGGTGGGGTAGGGCTGCCCTAAGAAATAAGAATGGATGAAAATGCCCTTAAACCAGGGGTCGTTTTGTAGAAAAAGAGCTAGGGCAACTCATTAGCATAACTCATTAGCATATGCCACACCCCTGACATCACCGGAAGTGTGTCATAAGGCCACACCCCCTGCCATCACCGGAAGAGTGTCATAAGGCCCGGCGGTGGACCTGCAAGGCCGGCAGGAGTGCAAGGAAGCCCCGCGAAGGCCCCCACCCCCAATGGTCCCGGCCGCCGCCGCTGGCCTTGAAGCTCCACTGCTGAGCCCCATGAGGGGCCCGGCGGTGGACCCGCAAGGCCGGTGGGAGTGCAAGGAAGCCCCGCCAAGGCCCTCCCTGGCCCCAGGCAGGCAGGGGTGGGGAGAGGCAGGGAGGAAGCAACTTACCCTCCCTCTTCTCCTGCCTCCTCCTGGCTGAATGAGGGCCGGAAGCGGGGTGGCCGGAAGCAGGGGGCAGGGCTTCGTCGTGTGCCCGCCTCCCCGTACCTCACTCGGGGGAACGGCGATCCCCCACGATTCCCCCCGAATCGACCTCTGCCTTAAACAGGTTTGCTTACAGATAGCAGGGTGCTGATGGCAAAAAAAAAATAGAATCCAAGCAACTTTTTATACAAATTAAGAAATAGCTTATATTCTAATAGAAAAGTTTGGATATCTTTGCATACTTAAATCCACTGACTGGAGCTGTGAGCAGGAAAGGCAGATCTTTCTAAAAACCTGAAAAGGGCCCTAGGTTTGCAGGAAAATGTGCAATCCAGGGGAAAAATGATAAAAGGAGCACCTGTAGATTTAAGCAATGAATTCCCTGAGTGGCTGTTGCTAGGCAACCACAGCATCCCAAGCTTGGCTCTGTCAGTAAAAGGCGTGGGGAGAGGGAGGGCCATTTCCAGCCCGATTTTGGCCTTGAGGGAGAACTCATTAGGACCAGGCCTGGCTAGAGTTTCCAGCTCAGGTTGGGAAATTCCTGGAGATTTTGTGATGAAGTCTGAGAAGTGCAGGATTTGGGGAGGGAAGAAGCCTCTGCCCTCCCCACCAAGGCAGGCTCAGGGCAGCTTACACAAAACCGATAAAACAATATACATCTCAATATAAAATACATAATAAACAATTTAAAACCATTAATATGCCGATGGCGGTACAAATATAATAAAATGTGTTTAAGAACATGTTCAGCAGTGCATCCACTCTAGGTGGCTTAGGCTGGGAATAAAATCGGCACAGGGCATGGCTAATAAGGTGCCGCTCCTATCGAAATGCCTGCTGGAAGAGCTCCGTTTTCATGGCCCTGCAGAACTGTACAGTAAATGAATCTTCCAGGAAGTATATTGCAAAAAAAGGTAAACTTACATTTATTCAAGTAGATCCGGTTCACATTCATGTTGCAGTGAAAAGAAAAGAAAGAAGCCTAGTCTAAAGTGTACTTTCCCTATCACAAATGGCCAGCTTGTCTGGCATCATGTGTGTAAGAGTATGAGGGCACTTGAATCCAGGGGTAATTTCATAGAAAAAGAGGTGCAGGAGCTCATTAGCATAACTCATCAGCATAACCTATTTGCATATGCTACACGCCCTGACATCACCGGAAGTGTGTCAGAAGGCAACACCCACTGCTCAGGCTCCACTTGACTGTTTTGGATTGCTAACTGGGGGGGGGGGCGGGCGTGCAGATCTGTCCTCGCAGAGGAGGGAGAGCTTGTACCTGAATAAAACTTGGTCTTAAAGATGCCACTGGACTGTTTTGGACCAGGGGGCCGGGGGGAGCTCTGCAACTTACCTGGCTGCTTCTTGCTCTGACTGAGGGCTGCTGGGAGCAGGGGGTGGGGCTTGTTGCGTGTGCCCGCCCCCTGGGCTCTTTACTGCTGGAGCTCCACTCCTGTGCCCTCCTGCAGGAAATGACCCCTGCTTGTATCTACAGGAGAGACCCGCGGTGACATGTGTCTCCATGGAACACCAGAAGAGAGAAGAGTGAGTGAGAGGACAAAGCAAGAGAGAGAGGATGAGGTTACAGGGTAACTCCCAGGTTAAGACAAAGGGAGGCATCCCATTCAAGGAGACAACACCTATACACACTTAGAGTGATGTAGCACCCCCTCCCCCACTGCTGCCAATGTCCAGGCATGCTGAGTTGCTCACTCCAACACTCAACTCTGTATGCAGTCAAGGTTCACAATGTTTAGGTTGTCCCACAGTCCTTGGTATTTGTCTCTTGGTAGTGGTTAAGTAAATATGCTCATTGTCCTTTTCTCAGCAGGACAGTAGTGTGGCTTGACAATTCCTTGTCCCTGCAGAACCCTTACATACTGGTTTCAAATTCCAATGTGCTTTGTCTGCATGCTGCTCTTTTCTGAAAGTGAGAGGACTATACAGCTCTGGTTGTCCACTAGCAATTGAACTGGCAAAGGTGCCTTAATACCCAAATCCTCCGGTAACATTATAAGCTACCCATATTTTCTGCACACTTCTGTAATGAATACAAATTCTGCTTCAGTAGATAAAGGGGCAACAATTTTTAGTTTATGACTTGCCCAACTTATAGCGCCACCTCCATAGAAAAATACATAACCACTAGTGGATCTTGGGTCTGATCTTTCTCCAGCCCAGTCTGCATCAACATATCCCCATAATGTGGGAGGGAGGAGGAGAAGATTGGATTTATGCCCTGCGCTTCACTACCCAAGGGAGTCTCAGAGCAGCTTACAAACTCTTTTCCCTTCCCCTTCCCACAACAGACACCCTGTGAGGTAGGTGGGGCTGAGAGAGCTCTGACAGAAACTGCTCTTTTTCAAAAACAGCTGTGCCAGAACTATGGCTTGCCCAAGGTCATCCAGCAGGTGCAAGTGAAGGAGTGGAGAATCAAACCCGGTTCTCCCAGATTAGAATCCGTACACTTAACTACTACACCAAACTGGCTACACCAACCTGGCTTAGTTGTTGTCAGTCTCATTTTAAAGTGTGCAGTACTCTTTATGTATTTCATCACCCTTTTAACTGCAGTCCAATCCTTTGTGGTGGGCATGCTAACTCTTCTGGATAATATACTTACAACTGTTGCAATGTCAGGTCTTGTTGTCGTTGCTACGTATAGAAGCTTGCTTATGGCAGCTCTGTGGTTATTGTTGTTTAGCAGTGGTGCATCAGTTACTTTTTCTTTGCAGAAGCCTGATTCCATTGGTGTGGGCATTGGATTAACACCTTCCAGGTTTAGGCTTTGCAATAGTTCCAGTATCTTCTGCTTTTGACTAAGAAAATAACTTCCATCAAGTTCCCGTTCAATCTGAATTCCTGAAAGTTAGCATTGCCTAGGTGTTTGACTTTTACTTCCTTGTTGAGTTGGGATATAATCTTAGCACAGTCATTTTGACTTTCATGGCAAATAATCAGATCATCAACATTGGTCAGAATAATTTCCATCATCCATCTTTGTGTCTGTTGAAAAGATAGGGGTCCGCTTTGCTTGTCTGAAGTCCTAATTGAGTAGCATCTTGGTCAGCTTGTCCAACCAAGCTTTTGCAGCTTGTTTAAGCCCATAAAGCCCCTTTTGAAGTCTACAGACTATATTTATTGATTGATTGATTTTATTGATTTTTATCCCATCCTTTCTGGCCTAGGCTGGCTCAGGGCAGCTTCCAACAAGATAAAACTTCATAATACATAAAACACATTCATCACAGTTGATACCAATTTAAATGAATCATACAGTAATATAAACAGTGTTAAAAATGACAGTATTAAAGTGCTAGAAATTCCAATGTTCAGTAGTTCTGTTGGTCCACTTCCATTCTGGGGAAGAGGGGGATGGACCAGGCAATAGTCTCGGGGATTTACTGCTCAGGGCTCCCACCACAGGGCCCTGATCTCCTCTGGGAACTCATTCCACCAGAGTGGAGCAGCCACCAAAAAAGTCCTGGCCCTAGTTCTTTTCATCTGTAAACCCTGGTGGCTGTTTCATGTATAATTCTTCCCCTATTTCACCATGTAGAAAGGTAGTCTTACTGCTCTCAGGTTGGGGAGCACCATCAAGCCCACCTGGGATGAGGCCACAATGCAGATACGCAAATTGCTGGAGACCTGCTGGTGCTTGGCTGACAACTTTTCACACAGCACCAAGTCTGCGAGAGAGACAGATGGAGAGGGGGGAGCCTGAATACTGGCTAGTGCAGGACATGCCCACCTGCTGGAACTCCACCTATGTGTTTTTGGTGAAGCAGAAGAGAGTGGAGCAGGACATCATCCCATCCATGCCCATCCTGCATGGGGGAAAGGAGATCAACATCAGTTCAAACAACTGGCTGACCCTCTCCAAAATGGTGCATGTCCTGAAGCCTTTCCAGGATACCACTGACATCTTTTGTTCCCATACAGCCAGCTTGGGGCAAGCCATCCGACTGATCTACGGGCTGGACAAGGCACTGTGTTGTAAGTCAGTCTGTGCTTAGTGATGGCTCAGATCAGAGGTCATTTCAGGGGGATCACAGGGGATCGCAGTTCCCTTGGGTGAGGTACAGGGGCAGGGCACATGATGAAGCCCCGCCCCCTGCTTCCGATCGCCCCGCTTCCGGCCCTCATTCAGCCTCCCTGCCTCTCCCCACCCCTGCCTGCCTGGGGCCAGGGAGAGCCTTCACGGGGCTTCCTTGCACTCCCGCCGGCCTTGCAGGTCCACCGCCGGGCCCCTCATGGGGCTCAGCAGTGAAGCTGCAAGGCTGGCGGCGGCGGCCGGGACCGTTGGGAGTGGGGTGTGTGGCCTCATGACACACTTCCAGTGATGTCAGGGGGTGTGGCCTTATGACACACTTCCGGTGATGTCAGGGGGTGTGGCATATGCTAATGAGTTATGCTAATGAGTTCCCCTAGCTCTTTTTCTACGAAACAACCCCTGGCTCAGATTACTCAGACAAAGAGTTACCTGCTTGCCCTGAGCCAGTAACTGAACAGCTGAGATCAGGCTACTGGCTGGTCAGGAGTCACAGCCTACACCAGGGGTGTCAAACTCATTTGTTATGAGGGCTGGAGACCTCGTTGGGCCGGGCCATGTGTGTCATAAAATGTAATGCCAGGTAGCAGAGATATAAACTTTATAAAGGACACAAACACAAAGGTTTTTTTTAATTAAAATAAAAACATGCTTAAAACATTAGCTCTGTAAGCTGCAAACCTATTTATTGACATTCACTACAGAAATCTCATGCTCAGATTTCTGAGTCTAGAACCCAGGTTAAAACATAAAATGGCTGAGTGATTGAGAGTCTGGTGAAGCAAGCTATGATGCAGCAGCAGCAGCAGAACTGGAAACAGGAGATGGCCAATTCCACTGCGGGCCTGATGAAAGCCCTGTGGGGGCCTGATTTGGCCCCCGGGCCGCATGTTTGACTCCCCAGGCCTACACCTTGTAGCTCTGGGGCAGTAAACAAGTCTTCAGCAGCCACTCTCCACCCACCTATTTCACCCACATCCTTGCAGTGCCAACACTGTCAGAGATGCTTAGAGTTGCAAGAAAGGAGAAGAAGTCCGAGACCATCATCAACTGTCAGCTGAAGAGACGAATGAGTAGTTACAGGATGACTACCAAGGAACTGGCTGGGAGGTTAGCTCTTTAAGAATCGGCTATAAATTAACCTGGATGCAGCAGCAGTTCGTGGATGCAACAAGTACACTTTGTTACAGAGCCATCAACCTTGCTGTTACGAGACCTCTGCAACCTTGAACCTCTGGAACCCATGACCTTGGACTAGACTTGCTGCCTGGAACACTAGACTGGACTTTGGTAAACCTGCTCTCTGGACCCCCTGAATTTTGGACTGGATTTTGGTTAATCTCTGCTATCTTGTTGGTGACCTGCCCTGCTGAAAAAAAAGAACCCTAGCCCATGCCTCCTGGAGAAACTACATTAGTATACACTGGCCTCCACACTGGAGCAGGGGGCAGCTCTTGTTCTGAGGGTCAGGGCCTTGACTGAGAGGTTGCAGGCAGGTGTGGCCACCTGGTTGAATCCTCTCTGCAAAGAGGAGGTGTACAGGATAGCCTGCATCTGTGACCCTACAAGAAGAAAGAGCTACAGATGCGATGGTAAAGTGCATGTCTCCTGGCCTGACACCAGCTGCTTGCTGATAAAAAAGATAAGTATTTGCAGGATTGTTCCTGAGCAGCTGGCTGCAAGCATGACCCTTAGGTGTGGGGCTATAAAAAACAACCAAGAGAGACTGTTACAGGCCTGTAGCTACAGTGGGGCTTTTTGGGGCTTTGTCCCCTTTCCTAAAAGAAAGAAGTGAGGATGGGGGCAGGGCTGACTCAGGCTATGACCATTTCTAATGCTGTTATAACCCATGTTTGTGTTATTTTATGGTGTTCTAATAGGTTATGAAGGGAAGAAGCTTTGAGAAGAAGCTGCATTTCCAGCTTAGATCCCCCTCCATGAAACTGGTGAAGACAGTGTCTATTGTGCATAGCATGGTCTGCCATTCTGATAGTGAAAAACCTCCAAAAACGTTTAACATATGAGCTGAGAGCATTGTACTGATTTGTCCCCTGGAGTGTAATTAAGAAAGAAGAACAAAACAACCCAGTTTGAATAGCTGTATAATCTGTCTATTTTTACCCAAAGTAACCGAGTGAATATGCTACTTGCAAGAGAAACTGCAGTCACTATTTACTTAACTGCAAGCACAATTTCTTTTCCTCCCCATGGCTTAGCCTAGAGAAGTGTTTAAGGAATAGCCTAAACTTGAGTACCCTTGGACAGCATTATGTAATTTTGATTCCATAGTTGTATAGTTGGTCCTAAATATATGATGGTGAAAAAGAGAATGAATCTGAGTACGTGATAAAAGGACAATTTAAAGTGTCATATTTACATTCAAGATACCTGAATAGGGAAATGGTGGAGAATCTGCCTGACAACATTTGTAAAGAACAAATTCAAAGTTCTCAGTCTCAGGCATGGAATGAATGGTTTGTGTGAAGTCTTCAAATTCTAGGTTAGTGGACTTTATTTATTTATTTTTTTATATATTTCTACCCCGCCCTCCCTGCAAGCGGGCTCAGGGTGGTTTACAAGGGAGCACCAGTGCTCACACATAAAAACACAGTAAAACAGAATAAAACAGTAAAACCATTTAAATCAACAAAGAATAAAGTGCTTCAGTAAGAACAGGATGGTCTCCATAGTTTGCAGGGGAATATCAGGCTGCTATTAAAGGTGGTATTGCCTATAGTTGGTACATAGTCCAACTATAGTTGGTACATAGTCCGGTGGTACCAGTGCCGTGTAGTATTTTGGCAGATCTTCCGTGGCCGTCCTTCCATCCCGTTATTAACCACATGATGGTGGTAATGATGGTAGTGGCAGCCCCTACGTAAAAGCCTGGTGGAAGAGCTCTGTCTTGCAGGCCCTGCAGAACTGCATGAGGTCCCACAGGGCCCTGATCTCCTCTGGGAGCTCGTTCCACCAGGTAGGGGCCACCACTGAAAAGGATCTGGCCCTGGTCGCCGCAAGCCTTACCTCCTTGGGGCCTGGGATTGCCAGGCGATGTTGTGTCCCCGACCGAAGTGCTCTTGGGGGTATAGGGAAAGGCGAACCCTGGCCATCTAGGGCTTTAAAGGTAAGTGCCAGCACTTTGAAATGGATCCGGTATGCTATTGGCAGCCAGTGCAGTTCTCTTAGCACAGGCTGGATGTGCTCCCACTTAGGGGAGTCCATCAACAGCCTGGCCGCTGCGTTCTGCACTAGCTGCAGCTTCCGGATCTGCGACAAAGGCAGCCCCATGTAGAGAGCGTTACAGTAGTCTAGCCTCGAGGTGACCGTCACATGGATCACTGTAGCCAAGTTGCCATGGTCAAGGAAGGGGGCCAGCTGCTGAACTAACCTAAGATGGTAAAACGCCGATCTGGCAGTGGCTGCCACCTGGGCCTCCATAGTTAAGGCGGGGTCCAGGAGCACTCCCAGACTCCTAACCTCCGATGAGGCTTTTATCTTCCTCTCATGGCCTTACAACATCGTCATCCCCCCAATAATACTTGGACCTAATACTTCCTTCCACACTGCATGAGTAGAAATAGGAAAACGCTGACATTCTGCCTCTGGAAATTACATTATTTAAGAAAATCATTTTAAGTGTTCTTCAACATTCCAAGATGTTCAAGTCATCACCTGCCAGTGCTTCCAGTAACTTCCAAAGGGTTATTTTGGCTATAGATTATTATGATACATGTATGAATATATGTGTCAGAGATTTAATATGGAAGAAAGAAGTGCTATCTAGGTAGAATAATGAGATATGGTGAAGAACTGTGGAGAGGATG
>NW_015165277.1:182279-268849 GCF_001447785.1 Gekko japonicus
CTGAGGAAAGGATACACACCTACCCGAAAAAATTGAATACATTAAGGAAAGGAACAACATAATTTAGAACAATACCACTCTGATAAGGGCTTACATTTTCCCTTTCCTTTTAATGCAGAACTCTTTGCAAACAACTTGCCAAGAACCCATCACTCCAAGAATTTAGTTTTCTCTAGGGCAGAGATTATGAAAAATAATATGCCTGGGAATGTTATAAATTGGGAGAGGAAGGGGATAGTTTGAAAGAGAAAATGTGATACACGGAGAAAAAGATATTGAACCAGCTTCAAGAGGGGATTGGAGAAACATATGGAGCAGAGGTCCATCAGTAGCTATGGAACACTCTGTCTGGGGCAGTGATGCTCTGTATTCTTGGTGCTTTGGGGGCAAAAGCATAGCCTGAAAATTTTGGTTGGTGGGTCATGGGGAAATCCAGGGGGGGGGCACCCCGGCCACACCTGCTGCTCCTCTTGCAGTAACAGAAGAAGCAGCTCCAACTCTTCTGTGACCTCTAGTCCTCTCAACTGGAGAGACACAATTCTGAGCCCCTTTCTGTGTACGTCGAGGAGCGGGGGGGGGAATATCCTCTCTCTCTTATATTTTACAATTTTATTGTATTGTATTGCAATTTTATTCTATTTGCATTTTTAAAAGCCGATTTATTTTTTGTCTCAGAAAAAAGGAAATGAGACTGAAGCTTCCCTTATTGTGCCCGGGGTCATTTTGGAAACCCAATGTGCAAATCTTACTGTGTATGTGTATGTGTGTTTGAATTCTAAAAAAAAAGTTGTTTTGAATTTTTTGTCTGAAAGGGCAATGCTCATCTGTGGGGGCCATTGCACCCTAATGCCCCCACACCTATGGGGGCAATAGTGAGAGGGCTTCTGGAGTTCTGGCCCCACTGGTAGACCTCCTGAGGGCACCTGGGTTTTGCCACTGTGTGACATAGAGTGTTGGACTAGATGGGCCATTGGCTTGATCCAACATGCCTTCTCTTATTTTCTTATGTGAACCAGAGTGTACTGCATTCAATGTTCAAGCTTTTCAGCTTTCCAATACCATTTGATTAGTAAAGAGATAATGTAAGTAAATAACATAGGAACCACAGCATAAAATAATACTTAAATTTTCAAGGAAAAAATTGTTGTAATTTAGTGACAGTTTGTTGCAATTCAGGGACCCGCAAGGAGTTGTGAGGGGCATCTTATATCTCCCTCTCCCACTATTTTATCTTCCCCATCCTGCTCAGAATAATAGAATCATAGAGATGGAAGGAGCCATACAGGCCATCTAGTCCAACCCCTTGCTCAATACAGGATCAGCCTAAAGCATCCCTGACAAGTGTTCATCCAGCTGCTGCTTGAACTCTGCCTGTGTGTGTGGGGGGGGACTCTCCCTAGGTGGCTGATTCCATTCATACTGTAAAAATTTTTTCCAGATACCCAGCTGGTATTTTTCTGCCATTTAAAACCCATTATTTAAACATATTATTGCTTCCTTCACTCCTTCCCACCCAGCATCCAACCTACCTTTAGCGGCTCCTCTGATTTTCGATTCTTCTCATTCTTTCTCCCTGGGTGCCTTTTCCCGGAAATTTCCTGTCAAGTTGTGTGATGCGAGCTAAGCTGAGCTTGTGGGAGTGGGGAACTCACTTTCTCCTGTATCCCCTTTCCACCCTAGTTCCTTCCCCCCCCTCCTGGCAGCCCCAATATACTTACCTTTTCCTGCTCCTTTCTCTCCTTCCCACCCACCAACCAACCTACTTTATATCTACCCCCCCCCAATCTTCAGTTATCTTTATTATTTATTTACTTTATTTATATTCCACCTTTCTCCATAATGGGGACCCAAACCAGCTTTTATAATTCTCCTCTCCTCTATATAATTCTCACAACAACCCTGTGAGCAGTGTTCTTTCTAAGCTGAGTTAGTGTGAGCTAGCTGACAGTTTCTTAGCCTCTGGCTCACACATTTTTGTCTTAGCTCAGGAAGGATGGCTCCAGAGCAAACTAATTTATGCAGTAGCCAAATCACCCACTCACAACCTTAATGCCAGTAGCTCACGAAGTAGAATTTTTGCTCACAAGACTCCACAGCTTAGAGGGAGCATTGCCTGTGAGGTAGGTTAGACTGAGAGTGATTCTCCCAAGGTGACCCAGCGAACTTCCACAGCAGAGTGCATATTTAAACCTGGGTCTCCCAGTCTGAAACTCTAATCACTACATGGCAAAGCAAGAAATGTTCAGAGGTGGTTTGCCATTGCCTGCCTCTGCATCACAACCCTGATATTCCTTGGAGGTCTTCCATCCAAATACTACCCAGGGTTGACCCTGTTTCATTTCTGAGATCTGACAAGATTGGGCTAGCCTGGCAACCCAGGTCAGGGCAAGAAAAACAGCAGGAAAGAATGTACTTCTGATCAAGTGCCTGGAGAAACACAGAATTTGACATCTAAAAGGTGACAATGTTGCAAGGTGACATCGCTGATTTATTCTTAATATTTACTAAAGCATTTATACCCCACCTCTCAACATGGTTCAAGGTTGCTTACAGTGCCAGACAAATACTCTACCACAGAGGCCATATGTTCGGTAGCATCTGGCTAATCTCCGAAGGTGAGGGACCCAAAGCAGAGCCTTGGAAGGTGATTATAAGCAAATAGGAGGTTCAAGTGGAAGAAAGGCAAGTTGCAGCTGAGCTATGGCGACCCCGGCAAGTGAGACACAGAGGTGATTTGCTACTGTCTTCCTCTGCAAAGTATCCCTTGGTGCTCTCCCATCCAAGTGCTGACTCTGCTTAGCTTCCAAGATTTGATACAATCAAGGTATGACATTGAAGTGTAGTAGGTTAGATGCATGTAGAAACTACTGAGACTGATGTAGTGATCAGCATGGTTTACTGGTACACAACAAAGACTAACGGCTGGCTGGCCAACTATATAAGCACCTAGGGACACACCCCTAGGTCCCGTTGGTGGGTTTAAATCTCCTGCCACGGTCCTATTGGTTCCCAAGTGGAGAGATTAGGAGCCTAGCCCCCATTGTTCTTACAGAGTCAAGCTCTGGGGTATTCGCTGGCCCCTGGTGGCAATCAGCGGACATAACATCCCTCCCCCCATAGTTCGGACCCACCCTAGGTCACATAGTCCTTTAAGTACAATGGGAACCACCATTCTCTAGTGGACTGTTGGGGGGCGGTACTGGGATTTCCGGGGCCCCGTCCGCTGTGCTGGGATGCGCTAGGGGTGCGGACACCTCTGGCTCAGAAGCGTCAGTTGTCGGGCCCTCCTCGGCAGCCACCGGGGTGACTGGGGCAAAGTTCCAATGCTCTTCAGTGGGGAGGTCCTGCACTGGGGCATCTGGGGGGCTCACCTCTGGGTTTGCCCATTGTTCAAGAACCTCCATGCTTGGGTGTTCTGGGAGCATGCGCCGATGGAGTTAGTCTATGTGTCTCTACAGGACCTGCCCACATTCCGTTGACACGTCGTACATGACAGTGCCAGTGGGACGAATGATGTGGCCAGAGATCCATTCCGGGCCCCTTCTGAAGTTTCTGGCAAAGACGGGGTCCTCTGGGAAGAACCTGCGAGGCGCTTTCCGCTGTTCTGAGGAGTTCCGTGGCTCGGGAGCCCAGTCAGGGTGTAGGCGGTTCAGGAGGATTGTTGGTCTCTGACCCATGAGGAGTTCCGCTGGGTAGCAACCGCTTACGGGGTTTGGCGTTGTTCATTGCGCTAGGAGGAAGTGGGTGATGCAAAATTCCCAGTCTCCCTCTGTCAGGCGGCTTAACGCTTCCTTCGCCGTCTGGACCATGCATTCCGCTTGGCCATTAGTAGCAGGGTGGAATAACGCCGACCTGATGTGTTTGATCAGGTTGTTGCTGAGAAACTGCTGGGATTCCTCTGATGTAAACGCCATCCCGTTGTCTGAGATGATGGTGTCTGGCAGCCCGTGGGTGGCGAAGATCTTTCGGAGGGCACGGATGGTGGCCTTTGTGGATGTCACTGAGACGGGGCTTCTCTCCAGCCACTTTGAGTAAGAATCCACTGTCACAAGGAATACCCGTCCATGGAATGGTCCAGCGAAGTCTATGTGGAGCCGGGACCATGGGGTTCATGTGTATTCCCATGACTGGGATGGCACACCCGGTGGGCTGGGTCGGACGGCTTGGCAGGTTGGGCAACATTTCACCCATGCCTCTACCTCTGCGTTGATGCCTGGCCACCAGACGTAGCTCCGGGTGAGGCCTTTCATCCTAACAATGCCTGGGTGCACTTCATGAAGGGCCTGGAGAACCTTTTGTCAGAGGGCGCTGGGGACCACAACCCTGTCTCCCCACATCAGGCAGCCTTTGTGTGCTGACAACTCCTCCCGGCGGGCCGTAAACACCGTGAACTCGGGGCCCTCTATCTTTTTTTTAAGCCCCCAGAGGGGATTTTTTATTGATTTTTTATCACTACAAAAAACTACAACAGAAAAAAGGGGAGGGGGAAACTACACATATGGGAGAAAGTAAAGTACCCACTACTATCTAAAAACCCCAGTGAGGAGATCCTCCAACTGGCTTTTATACATCCAGTATTTTTATTGTTTTTCTTTTTATGAAGTGTGTCAAACTTTTAAAACTTTTTACCCTCCCAGTTTACATTTAACTGCCCAGTAACAGTGCCCCCAATCATCCCCAGGAACCAAAGTTCTCAAAGGCACAATTCAGAATCCTTCAGCCTTTACTACTTCTTCTCTCTTCTCTTACGCAACTTGTAGGGACTTTTCGGGGCTGCTGCCCCCTGCTCGGACAAAGAGCCCTCACCAGATGAACCAGTTTCCAGCTCGCCACTGGACCTGCTGTCCTCTTCTTTTTTCTCGTCCTCTGACCTTCCCAGCTGTTCCTTTACAAATTCTTGAGCTTTCAGAACAGAATTTGGAGAAAGAGCACAAGTTCTTTATATTTCTTTCTGCGTTGTCGTACTTCAAATGGAATATCCTTTGGCGTTCTCACAGCATTCTCCCCTGCCTTCAGGGGCGTTCCCGCTACTGCTTTCAGGATAGCATCCCTGATGTGCCTCTTCGAGAATCTTATTACAATTTTTCCAGGCAGATTATTTTTCTTTATATATCCTGAATATGACCTGTAGGCCACATCCATATCGTTGAGTAGCAAGTCCGCCTTTATTTCTGTTGCTCGGGCAAATAGTTTGCTCATAAGTTCTTTAAAATTCTCTCCTTTATTCTCTGGCACCCCCTGGAAGTGCAGGACCATATTGGCCTTATCCATTTGTACTTGAAGCATTTCGTCTTCCAAAGAAGAGGTTTTCTTTTCCAATTTTTGCACTTTCTTCTTTACTTTCTGCGTTGATTCAGCTACTTCCTTTACTTTCTCAGCATCCTGCTCCATTACTTGGATCAGATCAGTTATTGGCGTTTGTTGCGCAGAAATGCTCTGTGTTACCACGGACATCTGCTCTTTGAAGTTATTCAGCTGTTCCAGTAGAGGGTGCATGAACTCAGCTATAGCCTTTGCCATCTCACTGGTCGTTTCTGGCTTAGGGGACTCTTCAAAAGTCTTTCTTTGTCTTTGTCCCTCTTCCCCGCCATCTTTTTCCCATTTGTTTACTTTCGGAAAGTTTTTAAAAGTCTCTGAATATGTGCTTGACTGCTTAGCTCAATTGGGTAAGTATTTCTGGGCAATTTAATCACGTTTCTCTTCTACTCCCCCCCTTTCACTCAACAGTTTATGCGCATGGGAGGCGTCCCCCCCGTCTTTTCTTTCAAAAATCGTTTCCCAATTGACTCACGTTCATAGTTGGCCTTCCGACCACACCCGATCTCCTGCGCTTGACCCGGTTAGCTTCACTTGTACCATTCAGTCTCTCGGCTGGAAGAACCACTGGAGCGAAGGGGTGCCTCAGTTTTCTGGCATTCCGCCATTGAAGAGGCTACCCCTCAAAGCTCCTTGGCCAGGGTCTCTTCACCGGGCCCCTGGGGGGGGGGTTACGAGCCTGCTCACCCCATCCTTCCGCCGGAGCATGGAGACACCCCCGGGAGGTCCGGGAGGTGAGTCCGCAAGCGTGCCGCCATCAACCAGAAGTCGGGGCTCTCTATCTTTGCAGGCCACCCCCTCACCACCCGGCCCACCACCTGGAATATGATGGGGTCCCGGGACGAGTGGCGGGCAATATCTGCGGCCTGCAGCGGGGCATCTGGTAGACCCTCCAGCTGGAGGACCAGGTGCACAGGGGCCAGATCCTCAACCACGTCTGGCAGGGGAAGGCAGCTAAGGGCATTGGCGTGGCCCATAGCTTTCCCCGGGCGGTGTTGTAGCTGGTAATCATAGCCCGCAAGGAAAATGGACCACCGCAAGACCTGCGGGGAGAGGACTTGCGGTGTCTGGCGATCAGGCGCAAAAAGGATGAGGAGCAGGCGGTGGTGTGTGGCAATGGTGAACGGCTGGCCGTAGACGAAGTCATGGAACTTCTTGACCCCGGCCACTATGGCTAGTCCCTCCTGATCTATCTGGGTGTAGTTCCGCTCAGCCGGACATAGGGTGCATGAGTAATACACGACTGGAACCTCCCGCCCATCTGGGAGACGATGCGCCAGCATGGCACCGATGCCGTAGGGTGAGGCGTCGCATGCCAAAACTACCTGTAGCGCCTCAGCGAAGTGGGCCAGGACCGAGTTGGAGATCAACAGTTCTTTCGCATTTCGGAATGCGGCAGCTTGGCGGGAGCCCCACACCCAAGGGGCCTGCTTGTCTAGCAAGTGATTGAGAGGCTCCGCTACCGCTGCCTTGTGGAGAAGAAAGGCATGGTAGAAATTGAAAATCCCTAAAAACACTTGTAGTTCTGTTTTAGACTTCGGTGGCGGGGCTTCCACGATTGCCTTAACCTTGTCTTTGGTCAGGTGTAGGCCCTCTGCATCCACCGTGAACCCCAGAAAGTCCACTGACTGCACCCCCAGCCAACACTTCTCTAGTTTAACTTTGAGTCCGGCGTCCTGGAAACGGCAGAGAACAGTGCGGAGGCGGTCTGCAAAGTCGGCCGGTGTGGCAGTGGCAATCATCACATCATCAAAAAAAATGGGGTGACACCGGGTATTCCTTTGAGAAGAGAGTCCATCAGTTTTTGGAATAACCCTGGTGCCACACTCACCCCGAATTGCAGTCTCTTGACACAGAATGCCCCTCGGTGGGTCAAAATAGTTTGCGCCTCTGCAGTCACCTCATCAACCGGCAACTGCTGGTAAGCCTGGGCAAGATCAAGTTTCCCAAAGATCTTTTGCCCCCCCCCCCCAAGGTGGCCAGTACGTGGCTAACCACAGGAACCGGGCATGTGGGATCCTGTAGCACTTTATTCCCCCAAGGTGGCCAGTACGTGGCTAACCACAGGTACCGGGTATGTGTGATCCTGTAGCACTTTATTCAGCATACATTTGTAGTCCGTGCAGATGCGGACTGCCCCATTCGGCTTTTCTACCACTACTATGGGGGTCTCCTACGCCGTGTGAGAGACTGGTTCCAGAACACCTTGGGTTACTAGATGGTCCAATTCCGCATCGATTTTAGGCTTGACCACCAATGGAACCGTCCTGGCACGCATTCGGATAGGGGCCACCTTGGGGTCTAGATGCAGGGACACTGGGCCCCCCGTATAACGACCTAGAGAGTCATAGAAAATGGCATAAAACTCCCGGCATATCCCTTGGAAATCCTGGGTTGTACAAAGCTGGACTCCCTCAACCAAAATCCCCAGGGGCTTAAACCAGGAATGACCCAGCAAGCTGACCAGGTCGCCCTCTACCATGATCAAGTCCAGACGGGTCTTGAATTTCCCGTATTGTACTCGAAAAGTCCCGACCCCCTTAATCGGCACCCGGTTTTGCTGAAAGTCCATGAGCGTCACCGGGGATGGGTGCAAGCGGGGTCCCCCCTTTGGGCATAAGTGTTTAAGCATGGTCTCGGAAATGATTGAGGCCACGGAGTCAGAGTCTATCTCCATAAGGCATGGGGACCCCTCAATTGTTGCAGTGGCTAGAATTTTAGGGGTGGGCAATTTGCCGGGGAGTTGCAGTACCTTTTCCACTGTATGTGTGAGGTGGTAGAGGTCCTCAGCTGCTGCATCATCCTTGAAGTAGGCTTCCACTCTGTGACGCGGTGGCTGGGTCCGACTGGTAGCTTTGGAGTAACAGGCCCGGGTGATGTGGCCAGTGCGCCCACAGTTCCAACAAACGGCGTCTCGGAACCTGCATGTTTTTCTGTCGTGCCAGTCACTGCAACTTGCACACACTGGAGCTGCTGTGCCAGGATGCTTGCAGGTGGAGCTAGCGTTCACGGCTGGAGTGTGGTGTGGTGCTTGCATGCGGTGGACCTCCATGCCATCGAGGTCTGCCGGCATGGTGATGGCAGCCTGATGTGTGGTGGAGACTGCGGGGTGGGACCTCTCCCACACGGTGGCGGTGGTGATGGCCGACACTATGGTGACTGTCTCACCCGCCATTATGCATCGCCGCAGTTTCTCCTCCCGTAGTCCTGTGATGAAACGGTCTCGAAGAGCCAGGTCCAAGTGTGCCCCGAATTTGCACTCGGAGGCCAAGCGGCGGAGTTCCGCAAGGAACTCCATGGCAATTTCGTGGGTTTGCTGACTCTGTTGGTGGAACACCACGTGGCACGTCATCTCTGAAGGCTTCAGCATGTAGTGGTTCTGGACAGCTGTGACGATTTCGTCGAAGGTGCAGTCATCAAGCTTCTTAGGGGAGAGGAGGTACTGAGCCAGTTCTACGATGGTGGGTCCGCATGACCCGAGTAGGAGGCCCTTCTTCCTGGTCTCCTCCATCACCTGGTAGAATACCAGGACTGACTTCAGGCCGGTGATCCAGGCTCCCCATTACTCTGGACGGGCTGTATCAAATGGTGGTACAAGCCCTGATCCTGGAGCAACGGCCATTGTGCCGATCAGTTTCTGCTGCGGCAGGGAAGCGGCTTGCTCACCCTCGTTGCTCATCGCTCGAAGAGCTTAGGTAGCGGTGCGTTGTCTTCCCTCACAGAGTCCGACAGCCCGGCTGGCTTGCTCAGCGAGATCCCACCTTCATCGCCATTGAAGTGTAGTGGGTTAGACGCATGTAGAAACCACTGAGACTGATGTAGTGATCAGCATGGTTTACTGGTACACAACAAAGACAAAGACTAACGGCTGGCTGGCCAACTATATACACACCTGGGGACACCCCCCTAGGTCCCTTTGGTGGGTTTAAATCTCCCACCACGGTCCTATTGGTTCCCAAGTGGAGAGACTAGGAGCCTAGTTCCCATTGTTCTTACAGAGTCAAGCTCTGGGGTATTCGCTGGCCCCTGGTGGCGGTCAGTGGACATAACAGACATGCTGCCTTCTCTCAATTCCTGGGCATGAACCTGACTGAAGAAACTGAGACTGTTTCTGAGACGCTGTTTAGCATTACTCCCAGTGAATATCTTCATGCTGGTTCCCATTCTTTTTATGTTTTTTTTTCTTTTAAGTTTTCTTGAAGAACATTTGTACTGTCTCTACAGAAGTGGCTCATAGGCATGCAGAGAAAACAATGTTTATTAATATAACATCCAGATTAGTAATTTTGTTTAATTTAGATGCTCACCAGAAACATCATAGCAAGGTCAACAGTGTGAAATGACGACGGTCTCTAGAAGTCAGTGAAGTGACAGTAGCAAAGTACCAGGGTGTAGAGAAGTTATCTCCATTAACAACTGCAAATGCTGTTACCTTTGAAATATTGCCAAAAATGATTGGTCTGTTAAGTGGGTTGTAAAAAATAAATATTCCTCTGCCCGCAGGAATGTTTGAATATTTATTTAGAATTCTGTTATCTGTAAAGAAAACTGTTATTCCACTGAAAAATCCTACTTTTTGTCATTTTTTCATCTAATTACTATTTATAAAAATCCACTGTGCCTACATTTTGTGTATATTCATTTCCATGCAGCGCTGTAGTTGCTGATTTCAGGGAGGGGGGAAAAAGAGAAATTACTTGTAATAGTAACATTCATGCCCTGACCTGGATGGCCCAAGCTAGCCTGATCTGGTCAGACCTTGGAAATTAGGCAGGGTTGGTCCTGGCTAGTACTTGGATAGGAGACCACCAAGGAAGTCCAGGGTTGCTACACAGAGGAAAGCAGTTGCAAACCACCTCTAAAAGTCTCTTGCCTTGGAAATCTTACAGGATCACCACATGTTGGCTGCAACTTGACAGCATTTTCCACTACCGCCAGTAACATTCATCACCAAAGGAAGGGTCACAACATCCACATAACTCTGGTTATATTCCAACATTAGGAGAAAAAGACACTAAGGCTGCGATCATACACACAATTAGACCGGAAATAGGTGCGAATGCCAGGTGGATTTAAAAGGCGTGATCAGACAATAACATCTGGGAAGTGCCTCACAGCTGTCAGCATGGGTGTTCTGCTTCACTGTAGAAGCGGAGTTATAAGACACCGGGGAAAATCCAGTAGTTAACGGGTTGCGATGGATTACAGACTGACTTTTCCTTGTCTGATCGCTCCAGCACACTCTCACGGCGTCAGGCCATCCCGACTCCATGCCATTGGTTTTCTCCCCCTTCGCAGTATGCGAATCATTGCAAACTCCATAGGGAGCCCTCAGTGCAGGGGCGTGATTCATCGATCCTTCAGTAAGGGTATGAGGAAAAAATGGCAACCCTCCCCCCCAACTCGCCCACAGTTGCATCTGATCACGTACTGATGGACTGCACCTGCAGCCTCAAAGGGAGGTGTGATCGTGCAACTACGGGTCAAATTCCTCTGGAGGAAATAGCCTCGCTCCTCCCCCCCAATTTTTCTTGGCCACAGAGAGCCCCCCCATCTTAAACAATTCCTCACCCACAATAATACATCTAATTTGAACAAGGACACTGGTACTAGAGCTTGCAATAAATCCAGATGCCAACTTTGCTGCCACATACCCCCAGACAACACACTCACTGAACCAAACAATGCTAACTACACCATATCAGGCTCACTCACTTTCTCATCTTCTAACATTGAATATGCCATTAAATGATGACAATACCCTTCAGTTCTCTACAGGTCAAACCCTATGCCAAAGGATAAATGGACACAAATCTGACATCAAAAATTACAAATCTGAGAAACCTGTAGGAGAAAACTTCAACCTCCCAGGACACTCATTGGGGGACCTGAAAGTAGTTGTTTTATTGCAAAAGAATTTCAGAAACAGACTACAATGGGAGGTTGCTGAGTTACAAGATATTACAATACTCAGGACAATGGAAACCCCAGGGCTTAACGGAGATATTGGTTTCCTATCTCACCACAAATGCTAATGTTATTCAGTTCTCACATCTGTTTGTAAATTTTTATTATACTGTATGTGAATCTGCTGCTATTCAAAGATCTTACCAATTGCCTTAATCCAGTTTAGCTATATTTGCTGCTATTCACAGGTTTTACCAATTACGTCTATCCAGTGTTAGCTCTAATTGGCCCTTCCTGGCAATATCCTTGTAATGTATCCGGTTCAGACCGCGTGGCCGGCTCGGGCTCCATGTGATCAGACACAAATGTTGAGCTTCGCTCCAAGACACAATGGACTATGCGGATCCTAGCCCACTCCAATCAGGGGGCTAGGTTCCTGGCCAGGGCTGTGTCATGTGGGGAAGTAGGGTGGTCATGCCCAAGCCCCTACAGGAACAGGTCCTCACCACCCTTCATGAAGTGCACCCCGAGGTGGTGCGCATGAAAGCCTTGGCCCAGAGCTACGTCTGGTGGCCGGGGATGGACCGGGACATAGAGGACGTGGTGAAGCGGTGCAACCCCTGCCAAACGTCCCGGCCTGAGCCTCCCCGAGCCCCGGAATGGGCCTGGGAATCTTCCCACCACCCCTGGTCCCAGTTACACTTGGACTTTGCAGGACCGTTCCAGGGGCAACTCTTCTTTATCCTGGTGGATTCCTTCAGCAAGTGGCTGGAGGTAGTTCCCGTGCCCTCCCCCTCCTCGAAGGCAGCCATCCGGGCGATGTGGCGGATCTTCAGCACCCAGGGAATCCCAGACACGCTGGTCACGGAAAATGGGACGGCGTTCACATCAGCGGAATTCCAGGAATTCACGAGTTACTATGGTATCCGCCACGCCCGGGCTGCCCGGTTCCACCCTGCCACAAATGGCCAGGCCGAGTGCATGGTCAGAACCACAAAGGATGCTCTCCGCCACTTGGACTCCCCGGACTGGGATTATAAACCGGTGGCTTTCCTTTTCGGCCAGCAAACGACGCCCCACACCACAACAGGGCGCAGCCTGGCAGAGCTACATCTGGGCCACCTGGCAACCCGGTTGGATCGCCTGCACCCCGACCGGGCATCAGCAGAGGCACCAGGCATGGAGCCTCTGAGTTTCTTCACGGAAAATCCCGTATACGCACAGAACTACGCCCAGGGACCAGCCTGAATCCCGGCACGAGTCATACAAGTTAAGGGCCCCAGATCATATGAGGTTTCTTGTGAAGATGGCCAGGTTCTACACTGGCACATCAACCAGCTACACCGCCGGATGATGCCATTGGACCCCGAGGACTCAGACATGGCTGAGGCTCCGGAGACCTCACCCCAGACCCAACTCCCGGTGGCCGACCCCTGGCCTCTACCCTTGGTAGAACCCGAGACACCTCTTCTGGAGGCGCCGGGGACCCTGGCACCACCGCCCCCAGAGCCTCTCCCGGCCAGCTCGCCTCCGAGGGCTTCAGGGGTGGAAGCCGCAGCAGTCCCTGAACCTCGCTGCTCTAACCACACCAGGAAGTTACCCGCCCACCTGAAGGACTTTGTCTGTGGGTGCATTGCGGACCAAGGGGGGAGGGGTGTAATGTATCCAGTCCAGACCACATGGCCGGCTCGGGCTCCATGCGGTCAGACACAAACGTCGAGCTTAGCTCCAAGAGACAATGGATTATGCGGATCCTAGCCCACTCCAATCAGGGGGCTAGGTTCTTGGCCGGGAGCCTATGGGACTCTCAGCCACTGTAAATAACCTATTGGGAAGTAGGGGTGTGTTTTGGGTGGCAGTTTCTCGGGGGATATAAAACAGCCTGCGAGCCAGCCAAAGTCATCTTGTTCCTGTTCGAATAAAGTACGCTTTGCTGAAATCACTCTCCGTCTGCGTACTTTTCAAGCCTCCTCACCTATATGTTCCCTGAAATTTTATCTTTTGAAGGGGTGTATAGAAAAAGTCTTTTCTAAAATCTTTCCTGCCTGGGCCAGATGGCCTTAGCTGGTAACACTACCATGTGATTTCTGTCACCTATGCAGACGGCCTGCCAGATGACCAGGCTGCATATCCATATGCAAGACACTTTAACACCTTCACCAGGATAGAGCGACTTGCCGGCACCTTCCCAAGCATGGGAAGAGCTATGCCCAGTACATTAGCACATCAAAAGCATTCCCTGACATGACACATGGGCACTGGAAGAGGCTGGAGTGGGATGCCCAACTCCTAGCCAGTCAAAACATACCTTGCCTGGCAACACATGGTAACCAGAGATTGGACACGCCTCCCCACTCTCTCACTATTGGGTAAATGGCCATACCTGGTGGTGATGGAAGGGGGGTATAACTGCAATAATCCATATGGGGAAAAGGAGTTCCTCTTGGGAGGCAAAGAGTTCTTTTGGACTGCCTGCGTGCTTGTCAACTGTTTGCGGTTAACATGGAGTGAGACTATTAGGCAGCCAAGCTGGATTTAGCTGCCCACAGCACCATGGGGTTCCTTTTCAAGATTCCCTGGTGAGACCTTGGACTATTTGAACACTGAATCATTTGATACCTCTGAAAGCCTGGTAACTATGGAATACCTCTATTGTGTAGCTAGAGCTGAACAAGCTATAGATATGATTTGTTTTCTATCTTTTGCTAGTCTTATGTTATATGCATGCTTGTGCACTGAATAAAGATAATATATAAGCAATATTATCTGGACTTGTTTCCTCTGTTGCAACCTGATTTCTAAGACTGAATCTTGTGTCTAAGCAATTTGCCTAAGGAGGCTACCACTGTGTTAATTAATTGTTTGCAGCCCTGGTACAGAGCTGGTAAAGTTGGTAAGTCCCATAAATCAGGCAGGAGGCCTTCCTGTTCACACAAGTAAGCACTAAGGGAAGGAAAGGGAAAGGGTTTTGGAGGGGGGCTATTGTGGTAGGAACAGATATGTGCAAAGTATCATTAGGAGTTACTTTCCTTCTGGTTTTCACTTAACTGGTGATAAGTTCAAGAGGACTGAATTTTAAGTTCTTTGTTACAGGTAGACTGTTAGGCTGATCTGTTCTGTTTTCAGAGCTTGCTGTTTTTAAAATTGTATGGAGAGGATATGAACAGTGTTAATCCAGCAATATCCTGACAAGGACAGTTATAGATAGCATATGTGACATTATACAAGAACACAGAGCACTGACAGAGAGAACAGTATTGGAAGTATGTCTATGTGCATTTGTTCAGAGAATCCTTTTGCCACTATGTATTTCATCCTCCATGATAATTATTGATACTCCTATCCTCCATCAGTTAACCCAGATATCCTATTGACCTTTGAGTGACTAGTGCATAATTTATCATTGCACTAATACAAGTTGTTGGAACTTTGTTTTTTTTTCTTTTTGCGACTCTAGAAAATTATAGATGAGTCTATTTCCCATACAAATCTTATTTAATAGTAACAAAAGCTTGGACTCATCCATCTACTGTCAATGATACCAGACATATGGATATGAATTATGACCTCCAGTGGATGACCCTGAAAATATCCAGATATCTCATGACTGAAGATTTATAGCTGTTTTATTCATGATTTTATATTTTAGTAACACTAATAATTCCTTTTTATCTGTAGTGAGGGCTACAGGGTCACTTCAGCTGTTGTCCCTGTTTCAATTGCAAAATTAACTACCTTGAAATACCTTTTGTTTTAAGAAATGTCTGGAAACATCACTTATTTCATAACCTTATATATTATGGATTATAAAATGTGTACTCTATTTCGGAACATTCTCTTTCCATGAAATTTCATAGAATAGACATCACGGAGTTTCGTGTTTTAAATACAGTCCTGAAAATGAACTCCTGATCCACAGAACTATTAAAATACCTACACAAAGGCAAGATAGGGGTACTCCATTTTAAACTGATGCTTTTAACTGTGTGAATTATGGACAAACTAGATGTGATTATGTTCTTGGGTCCAGCCTAAGGACAATGATGCCATTTTCAAGCCAAATAATTTGTTGTCGAAGGCTTTCATTTACATTTAAAAATGCCTTGAGAGCTCAATCCTAATTGGACCTTGAACGTGGCAGCACAAGACACTCTTGCCCCTCCCCCCACCAAAATAACTGTGGGGTGGGAGGCATGGCCATTTCAGTTCTTGAGAAGGTGCTGGGGGGGGGGGGCTCCTTGGCCTGCCATATTGTGGTTCCTTGTTGCAATAATTTCTGTTTTGTTGTGGATGCTCTTGGATGTAGAAAACCCTCAAACCCTATCCACCCATTAAGCTTATTGAGTAGTTTGGGGCAAACTACTATCTCTCACTGTAACCTACTTTACAACATTGTGGTGAGTTCTGACAAATGAAAGGAAACTTCTGAAAAAAGTCAGCACAGTTTTGGAGCCCCTCATATGTTTTGCAGCTTTCTAATGCTTAACATCCTAAAGATGACTCAGGGACTACGACTAGGTTAGTGAGACATTGTGAAAAACATGTAGTCTGACAATTGTAGAATTCAGCGATGCTACAAGGGATGCTGCAAAGTTTTGGAATGTGGAGGGGGCCGAAACTAACTCCTCAAGTGTTTAAACATATCATTTATGAGCAGAGCCAACATCCCTTCTGAATTTTGTCTTGGCCTCTGATAGGTTTGCCTCAGGAACAGTCAGGTAAGTTCCACCATCTTCCTCCTTTAAAAACTTGTGAGGAGGAAGAATGTTTTGTGGCATGAAAATCTATGAATAAAAGACAGCCCATCCCAGCTACTCTCACTGACACAAGGGAAGCTTCCAAGCATACTCAGATGCCTCCACAGTACCACTGCAAACATTTAGACCTGTAGTGTTGGATTCCTATTCATTTGAGCCAGCAAGAATGAAAAATACAATTTCCCAAAGGTGGACTCAGTCTCTAGTTTACCTCCTCTGTCCTTTCCAAAGTAAGTTTAGCAAGGGGCAGTGGAGGAACAATAGCAGAGAAGTCTGGGGCAGTTGCAGGGGCTAGTGGGGAATTTTCCCAGGCCGAGCCTTTTCAAGCTTTTGGAGAGCTTTTTAGAAACTGCTGCAAATAACAGCTTCATTGTATCCCCAATCAGCTGCTGCTATTTTTTCTTTTCGATTTGTTATTTTATTCTCTTTCGCTAAAAACTGGTCTTGACACATAGCGAATAGAATTTGTATGCATGCTAACAGCACTGAGGGCAGATGAAGGTAGCCAAATCATGTTGTTTATGTGACACCATCCATTTTGTTGATGTCAGCATGTGGCTGAAGTGAAAACAATCCAAATGCTGTGGCAGATTTTTTTTAGGGAAAGGATTGAAAATAAAACTCTAACCAGTTAGCTTCAATTCTCTAGGCATGCCTTGTGCCAATTTTTGTTGGAGCACAGCAGGTTTGTTCTCTCCACCTAAACAACAGTGCAGTTCAGTATATTTCATCAGCTGCCTATTCTGGGTAACCTCCCTTGCCCAATTCTAGTCTTCCACCTGTGCTGTTAAGCAGGTGTTGTGGTAATGTGCATATATTAGGGAGAACATGGCCACACCTCCCTCTTCTTAACTGGAAGTTGCATTTTGTTCTATGCAATGTGAAGTCTGTTTTCAGTCCCAGGGAGAGGGGAGGGGAGGAGGGCAAAAGGAGAACAAATGAAACAATGTGACTAGAAGGGGTACATGACAGCCCAGAGGAGGCACAGTAGTGCAAGGTACAGGCTTCTGGTTGACATGGACAAAGAAGTTGTTGAGAGGCACCTGGCTGCATTGGCTGCCAGATGGTATGTACCCAAGAATGCTCAAAGAACTTTCCAGAGAGAGCTTGTAGAGCCTTTGTCTATCATCTTCAAGACCTCCCAGAGGACAGAAGTGCCACAAGGCTGGAGGAAAGGAAATGTTATCCCAATCTTCAAAAAAGGGAGGAAGGATGACCCAGGAAACTACAGGTCAGTTAGTCTGGCCTCTGTTCCCGGGAATATATTGGAGCAAATTTTAAAGGGGACAATTTGCAAGCATCTGAAGGACAACTTGGTAATTCAGGGAAGTCAGCACAGATTTGTCCCCAACAGGTCCTGCCAGACCAACTTCATTTCCTTCTTTGATTGAGTGATGAGTTGAAGGAGCTGGGTATGTTTAGACTGGAGAGGGTGGTATGATAACCATTTTCAAGTACTTGAAGGGCTGTCATATAGAGGATAGTGCAGTTGTTTTCTTATGCCCCAGAAGATTGGACCAGAACCAATGAGTTGAAATTAAATCAAAAGTGTTTTCAGCCAAACATTAGGAAGAAATTCCTGAAAGTTTCAGGGGTTCCTCAGTGGAACAGGCTTCCTCGAGAGGTGGTAGGCTCTTCTTTTTTAAAAAAACACAGAGGCTAGATGGCCATCTGAAAGGCTGTCACTTAGATGAGGGCAGGGAGCTGTTCCTGTTGGAAGCAGAGGCTAGGACTTGCAATAATGGGTTTAAATTAAGGGTGGGAAGGTACAGGCTGGATATTAGGAAAAATATTTTACAATAAAAATAGTTCAGCAATGGAATCAGCTGCCTAGGGAGGTGGTGAGCTCCCCAACACTGGCAGTTTTCAAGCAGTGACTGGATGAACAGGGGGCAGGACTAGATGGCCTGTACTCCTTTCCAGCTCGATGATTCATTGATTCTGTGTTGCACACGACAGCATCAGATCTACAACTTTAGTAGCCATTTCTCTTGTGCTTTTCTCTTTTGAATTTTTCTTCATTTAGAAAGGAATGCACATAAAAATACAATTAAAAAAACTATACAACCCAATAAAATCAAAATGCTTCGTTTTGTATCCTTATGTTCCTATATTTTTTGGTGTAAATCTGTAAACTTTTTGAGGCAGGATATATCTATTGACTTGACATGGCCCCCACATAGTAGATTTTGAGCTTTTATGGGAGGCTGTAGATAAGACATAACTGGAACATCCATAAATTAAATGGAAACAAACATAATACATATGTGCATCTTAACTTTTCTGAATATTCTTGTTGAATCATTGCTTACAAAACATTATTTTTCTTCTTATTCTCTTTTGCTTTCATTCTTGCTTTTCATTGCAAGGCAAAAATCATATTTAAACAAAGATAGCTTTGCTAAATAGAGTTTTCATTTGGGCAATAGGTAGTCCTAGATGTTTGCAAAGCAATCTCCTGCTTGTGAGCTTTGCTCATGTATTATTTTGGTTAAATGTATTGATTGTTTTACTTATCTTTTTACAACGCTTTCTTCAGAGAGAAAAGCAAACTCCGTGTTGTGCAGCACAGAGTAAATTGGTTGGGGAAAACATCACTGTGAACTATTTTTAAAAGAAGGACTTTTAATGATGTCTTAAGGTTGAAAAATCTTTTCAACAAATGAAAAATAGATCTCATAAATGGTAGCACCAGGTTATATTTAGCAAATGTTTTTCCCCATCCACCAAAAAAATGCATTTGCACACTCCCATCTGCCTCAGATTGTTTTGTCTACTATTCCAAGAATGTTTTTGTGCCATTGTACTGAAAAGATGGCAGATTATCACAGATGCAAGTTCAATTTATTCAAAACTGGCTAGCTTTCAAAACCAAATTATAATCAGGATGACTGGAGAGGGCCCCCCCCCATTATTTCTACATATTCAATACATTTTCAAGAGATTTCCATTGCTTTTTGTTGCCCAGGGGTTTGTACAACTAGATGCCCCACAAAACTCACAAGTATGGGCAAAGCAGCCAAAGCCTCATTTTGTTGCCATTCCCACTAATTGATCTTCAGAAATATGTTCTGTTCAGGGTGCTTGACTAAATGAACAGTTACTATAATCCAAAGGGGTTTTATGTTCCGAGACCACTTTGCATAACAATAACCCCATACTAAAGGTCAGAGCTGCTTCCACTGTGATGCTACTTACATGACATGTAGCTAAAGTATTACTCAAATTCAGTGGACCAGTGGATATCTGGTAAAAGCATGCTCACCTGTTTGACTCATGCCCTTCTTTCTGGTTCAGGCAAGGAGCTGATTTCATTGAGCAGCTCAGATTGGCACAAATGTGCCCATATGACATAATTCAGAAATAGTTAATTTTATTACAATCATATTCTTAAAATCATAAACATCATTGAGAGCACACCAGAATCTGAACACCTCCCCACCCTCAAGAGAGCCTGTTGAGAGCCTGAGAGCCTGTTGATCCTTTCATGCCCTGCCCTGCCCTTTCAGCCATTCATTCCCTCTTGTAACAGTAATGACAGAGCAAAGGTTGAAACAATTTTTGACAGGCTTCCATTCACTGGAGAAGACCCTGATGCTGGGAAAGATTGAAGGTCAAAGAAGACGGGGACGGCAAAGGATGAGATGGTTAGACAGTGTCATCGATGCAACGAACATGAAGTTGAGCAAACTTCAGAGGATGGCGGAAGACCGGAAGGCCTGGAGGGAGCTGGTCCATGGGGTCGCAAAGAGTCGGACTCGACTGTGCGACTGAACAACAACAACAACAACTGTTTTGACCTCCCTCTCTGGCACCTTGAATGCTGCAGCAGTACTGTCCCAAGGGCCAGATGTCCTTAGAAATGTAGATTTCTATCATTCTTGACTTCTTAGAATTCTTTCCACTGCCTGAAATCTAATGCCTTAGTGCTACTTTCACCTCTTAGCAAGATTAAAAATAAACAAGTTCATACTCTGAGCAGTTCCAGGTGGTCAGCCGTTTTGGACTGAAGCATCAGAACAAATTTAGAGTCCAGTGGCACCTTTAAGACCAACAAAGGTTTATTCAAGCTATGAGCTTTCATGAGCATGCACACTTTTTCAAATACATTGGAATGGAATGTTATCAGACTCCTGGCCAAGTTACTCTCAACAACACTCTCTTTGGCAGTGATATGTTTCTTGAGATATATGCAAGATCCAGATCAGAACAGAACCATGTTTGGTGCATACCTTAGCAGATACAGATAATTCAAACAAGACCCTTTCCCCCCTAAACAATCACATGTCACATTCGTCCTGCCTAGCCGTTGCTAAACCCTCCTCCTTGGGAATATACAATCCCTTTATCTAAGCATAAGCTGGCACAGAAAGGCTCAAGGTCGTTCATCTGGGAGAGGAAGATGTCTTAAAGAAAATTACTGCCTCTACAAGTGAAAGGGTTCCACTCACACCGCTTCCACTCCCCTCCCCTCAGGAATGTACCCTCCCCCAGCATCTATGGCAAACTAAGTAGAGCAAGGTCTGACAAAGGTAAGAGTTCAAACTTATAGACAGAGGCTGAACAGAAAATTAACATGTAAGATGATGATGTTTTAAGATATGTGATGACAAAACTAAACAAGCTAAGGTTATAAGGTCAACAGCTATTTTGATTTAATTAAGGGGGGAAACAGTAAAGCAATAAATATGTCAAAATAGGAGATAAATGTGTAAAGATATCTATATACTGATAGCCAAGGCACCCCCTGTGTGTGTATATCTAAATCCGCACTTCAGGGGCACCTGGAAGGTAAACAGATGTTCCTGTACACTTGGGGCAGTCCCCAAGTGTGCAGAAAAATCTGAGATGTTTAAAAAAGTATAGCGGGGTATGTGTGGAGGTAACTTAACTTTTTTTTTTCTTATTTGAGGTGGATACAGTGTTCTATCAGCAAAACATTCCAACATTCCTTACATTATATGCAGTATTCTAATATACTATTCTGGAAAAAAATACACTAAAATACAGAGGACATATAGTCCTTCTTATTGAGAATACATGTGTGAGGACTAAATGAGTTAGCGTATGTAATGAGATAAGAAACCAATATCCCTGTTGAGACACCACTGAGGGGAGCGGTGGTGCAGAGGATTTATCCTCTGGTTAACATCTGAACTGAATAGAGCTGCTGTCAGTTCTAGCCCGCGCTGGTGTGAGCTACCAGCCTTGTCCCCAGATCGCCGTCCACCCAGCGGTTTGAAAGCTTCGGCGAGTAGATAAAATGGGTACCACTCCTTAGAAAGGGTGGGCACACTAAACCCCCGTAGGGGAGGTGTTAGCCGGCGAACGGAAGGTCCAGCTCAGAAGCTTGGAAAAAAGACCTATTCGGCATTAAGAAGCCTGTGATGAGCCAATCCAGCCAGGCGGTGGCAGTGCGGCACTACGACTCAAAAAAAAGCAGTCCGGCAAGAACTGACGTCATCTAGCCACATTGAAAATGAATGCCGTCCGGAACACGCCTGAAGCTTATAGCTGAACAAAATCTCCATCGGCTGCAAAAAGTGTGCGATTTAAAGAATTATATGTTGTCCTCCCTTACCCTATGAAATATTGTTAGTCCCTTGTGAAAACTTGTGTAACTGTAAATCGCTCAGAGCCAGCAGCTCTGCTGGATGAGCGATCAATAAATCGAAAGGTATTATTTATTATTATTATTATTATTATTATTACAGAAACCTACTGACCAACCAGCATACCTACATGCCTTCAGCTACCATCCTAAGCATACCAAACAATCCACTGTATACAGCCAGGCTCTACGCTGCAGCCACATCTGCTCCAATCCTACAGACAGAGATTCTCACCTGAGGGATCTACAACACACCTTTTTGAAACTAAGGTATATGCCTGATGAAGTCGAGAAACAGATTAACAAAGCAAGAATGATACTCACAGAAAACGTGTTACAAGACAGGCCCCAAAGGGACAATAATAGAACACCACTAATGGTCACATGGAACTGCGGTGGCTGAAGTGGTTAAGATGCTGAACTGCAGGCTGGAAGGTCAGTAGTTCAGCAGTTCGAGACCCAAGTGCCATGTGATGGAGTGAGCTCCCATCTCTGGTTCCAGCTCCTGCCAACCTAGCAGTTCGAAAGCAAAAAATTGCAAGTAGATAAATAGGTACCACTTCGGTGGGAAGGTAACAGCGTTCCGTATGCCTTGGCATTTAGTCATGCCGGCCACATGACCACGGAAACGTCTTCAGACAGCACTGGCTTGGAAATGGAGATGAGCACCGCAACCCTAGAATAGGATTCGATTGGCTTTCGAACAAGGGAAACCTTTACCTTTACTAGTGGTCACATACAACTCTCAGCTCAAAATAGTTCAATGCATTGTCAATGACTTATAACCTCTACTGGATAATGTCAGTTCTCTTTCACAAGTACTGGGGGGCAAACCATTTCTTGCACAAAGACAGCCCTCCTGTCTCAAACAACTCCTCACCCACAATAATACAATGTCTAATTTGAACATGGATCCTGGGACAAGAGCTTGCAATAAACCCAGATGCCAACTTTGCTGCTACATATACCCAGACAACACAATCACTGGACCTAACAACATTAACTACATCATCAGAGGCTCATTCACATGCTCATCTTCTAACACCATATATGCCATTAAATGCCAACAATGCCCTTCAGTTCTCTACATAGGGACAACAGGACAAACCCTACGCCAGAGGATAAATGGACACAAATCTGACATCAGGAATCACAAGACTGAGAAACCTGTAGGAGAACACTTCAGCCTTCCAGGACATTCAATGGGTGACCCAAAGTAGCTGTATCATTACAAAGGAACTTCAGGAACAGAATGGAAAGGGAAATTGCTGAATTAGAAGTTATTATATCATTGGAACAAAAACTTCACCAAGACTCAACAGGGATATTGGTTTCTTATCTCATAACATATGCTAACTCATTCAGTCCTCACATATGTATTCTCACCAAGGACAATACGTCTTCTGTATTTTAGTGTATTTCTTTTTCAGAATAGTATATTAGAATTAGGCTTACCAAGGTCTGGTGGGGGAATCGTATTTCTTGGCCAGGAGCCTTGCCGCGGGGATGGCTCCATGCGCTGCACCTGCCGTCGCCAGGATGTGACACTCCGCGTTGCTCTGGCAACGGGGCTGTTTGGAGTCCCGTTGCCAGAGTGACACGGAGCGTCACATCCTGGCGATGGCGGGTGCAGCACGTGGAGCCGTCCCCACGGCAAGGCTCCTGCCAAGAAATACGATTCCCCCACCGGACCTTGGTAAGCCTAATTAGAATATTGAATATAATGCAAGGAATATTGGAATGTTTTGCACCCACCTCAAATAAGAATAAAATGCTGTTAAATTATCTGCACACCTGAGAGTAGATGAATGGAGAGTCTCAGTTTACTTCCCACAATTAGAAAGGATACCTTTACACATTTGTCTTCTATTTTGACATATTTATGGTTTTACTGTTTCCCCGCTTAACTAAATCAAAACAGATGTTGACCTTATAATGTCAGCTTGTTATTTAGTTTTGTCTTCACATATCTTAAAACATCTTCGTCATGTTACATGTGAATTTGCTGTTGAGTCTCTGTCTATAAGTTTGAACTCTTACCTTCCATTCCAATGTATTTGAAAAAGTATGTATGCACACAAAAGCTCATAGCTTGAATAAACCTTTGTTGCTCTTAAAAGTGCCACTGGACTTTAAATTTGTTATACTCTGAGTGGGTCACTGTAAACTTTGGTAAGGCAGCATCACAAAGTCTCTACTGCTGTGAACAATCCGGAATGAATGGCAACATTCTCCTCCTTTTTAAATTGCCTTTGGCAGATCCTTGCTCTGTTGATTTCATAACATGAAAAGCAGTATTCAAAAAGTTTAGGTTTGTTTTCTGTTAGCTCCTGAACTTGACATCCCCCCACCCAGTTTGTCTTTTCTGGGTTTTCAAGTGTTGATCACATTGTTCTTGATCACCCAGGAAGTAACAATGGGGAATCTCTAGAAAGGATCATTACCCCCAGAGATCATTATCTGAACCAACTTGTCTTGTCTTCTTTAAAAGAATTCTGCCTTGCTGATGATTATCAAATGTTTCTACTCCCCAATACATGCAGTTCTGTTCTTCAGAAAAACAATGATGCCACATTTCAGAGTGATTAGCTTATAGCAGCAAACCTTTGAAAAACAAATTCCCTCCTACATAAAGTTCTTGGTCAACATTTACAAACTTATGGAGCACACAGAATTTAATTTCATTTGTTTCCCAAGTATATTACATTTTTATAAGGCTGTTTCTTTCCCCCTATGGTTATTTAGCCCTAATAGCCCAATCTTGTCAGACATCAGAAGCTAAGTAGGGTCAGTATTTGGATGGGAGACTACCAAGTAAGACTGGGGCTGCTATGCCAAAGAAGGCAATGTCAAACCACATCTTCTCATCTCTTGCCTTGAAAATTTAATAAGGTGGAACTTTATGGGGCTGAGGTAAATCAGTTACAACTTGATGGCACAATTTACCTTTAAGGTTGTTTACTTGTTTGTTTGTTGAGGGCTCACTATAGCCTTTCACAGAATTACAGTTTCTATGGAACCAGGACTCTGGAAGTAGGATGGGAGATCCAGTTAAAGTTATCATTTTAGACTTGTTATAAAAAACCTGGTCAATTTTATGTTTTCCCATGATTAACGGGAATGAGTGAATCTATATATTTTTAGTTCTTTTTAGGGTTTGCCTATATTTGTAGAGTCAAAATTGTTCCCACCTGGTTTTTTAAAAAATCTGAATTCAGCTATCATACCAGTTTTTAGTTAACAATTGTATGCTTTTTACATTTGTTTTATCCTTGTCCTTTTTATCAAGTGTTTTACAATTGATAGTAATAGCTCCCATGTCCTAGGAGAGAAAGGGCATGTTAACAGGGGATAATCGCCTAACAATTAGCACCTTCTGAGGAAGCATCAGATAATATTCTCAGTCATTAACTAATGAAGAAATAAGGAAATAAGGGCTGCTTTGCTGGGTGAGACCCATGGTCCATCTGTGCCAGCATTCTGTTTCCCATAGTGACCAACCACATGCCCTGGAAAACCCAAAACAGGCACAAAGAAGTCAAGACTCCTTTGTTGCTGATCCCTAACATCGAAACATGGAAGCCCTATTCAGCCGCCATGGAGCCCTTCTCATGAATTTGTCCAATCCCCCTTTACAGTCATCTAAGCTAGCAACCTTCACCATATCTCATGGCAGCAAGTTTCACAAGTTAAATTAATTATGTTCTATGTGAGGTTACTGGGATGTCAGTTCAGTACAGTATTTTTCATAGATTCCTGTTATTGGTTAGGAATGTTGTGGATTATTATCATATTAAGAATATAGACCTGTATGTTTTATTTTCTGAAATTCATAATTGTATGTCATGATGGTCATCATTAAGCATATGTATCCTCGGCTGCTTTCCCTAAATTAGTGTAGCTACATCACTGTAGATTTGAGAAACATTACTTTGTCTTTCAAACATAGCTCTTGAAGATACCAAAATGACATTTCTAAGCAAATAAGATGGAAGTTCACCCCTTGTGTTACTAAAAGGTTTCTATTGTTTTACTGTAAAGCAGGTCCAAGATTTCGGTGTATGTGGAATGTTTTTCATAGGTTAAAGATTGTCTGACATCTGAGCTGGTAAGAAAAACACCCTTAATAAAAAGCAGAAAATGTCTGAATGATGATTTATTGACTAATTGTATTGTCTGATTTTGAGTAATTATCCAACTAATATATTTCAGCATATAACAACTTTATATGCTGAAATGCTAAAATGAATAGCAGCAGGATTGCTTCAATTGCTTTAGCTAAGTGCTTTTTTGTCCCATGATACTTTAAAGTAATTTTGTGGTAGAGATGATGATAATAAATGAAGAAGAAATGAGCAACTGTCAGTCAATTATTGCTTCAGATTTACAAAGTTGCAAAAATTCATTATACAATGAATGTTATAGTAAAAATACTTTGATGTTGAAGTGCTTAGCATTCTGGTCCTATAGACTTAGACAGTTAAACTTATGCCTGGGAAGCTAAAGCTGCATCTTGTGCAAGAAAAGAAATCTTTTCTCCTTGTCAAGTATAGTTCTGTTCTAAAAGTTTCTTTTAAAAAGTATAAAGTTGGACAATGCAGCCAACTTTGTTGTAAAGTTGAAGCAGTAGGAGTAAATAACAAGGATCAACAGAGTGAGCAAGTTTGTCATGCTATGAAGAAGTTCCTTAGACCAAAGAGCTTTATACATTCAGGCCAGGATGTACTGGATACTTTGCTCAGTTGCTCTGAGTAAGGGTGAGCATAAAC
Source organism: Gekko japonicus (assembly GCF_001447785.1). Taxonomy (NCBI): domain Eukaryota; kingdom Metazoa; phylum Chordata; class Lepidosauria; order Squamata; family Gekkonidae; genus Gekko; species Gekko japonicus. Next base: position 208,640 of record NW_015165277.1, read on the forward strand.
TGGCTCATGAGCTAAAGTTCATGATGAATTTTGGCTCATTCATGGTTTAAAAAGTGAAGTTTATGGCAGGTCAACCGGCATAAACTTTCCATGAACTTTGAAATTTTTTGTGGTGGTTCATGGTAGTTCGTGAACGGATACTGTAATGTATTCAGATGCTGCCCTGAATGCATGAGGATTAACATAGAATCATCCCATAGAGAAGCTATGCTAAGCTTCAGACGTCGGCAAGGATTCGCGCCGAAAGTATTGTGTCCAATCACATTTGAACTGTCTGTGGTGGGAACGCTTATGATTGGTCTGTTATGCGATCAACCTGATAGGTTGATAATTGTATAGTAGGTGTGGCTACATTAGCCCGGAATGTTTAAATACCGAACAGCGACAATGAAAGCTGGTTCGGGCTATCAGAGAAGTTGTACCGTGTCAGAGAAGTTGATCGTCGAGCTGAAATAAACCTGAGTTTTGCTGAAATCACTCTCTGGCTATTTTGTTAAGCATGGACTTAACAGATACATTTCCAGTCTCCACTAAATCTAATGTTTACAAAACTTCAAAGCAATGGGGGCACAGAACTTGGAGGGCTGGTACAGAAGAATCAGCTGGAGATCCCCTGCAAGTTTGGTGACTGTAGCTTGTACAGGATCCATTCTATACACTCTTGAACCTTCTGAACCCGAGCCTGTCAAAAATGACCACCTGTTACTTCCCCAGAAAGCACTTTCCTGGGGGCACCTTCTTCGGGTGGCTGTAACTCAGATGCCGTGAATCCATCCCTCACCAAACTTGGAGGGCAGGTAGAAGAACCCCTCAAACTGTCAGGAAGCTCTTCCTAATGTTTAGCTGAAAACTCTTCTGATTTAATTTCAACCCATTGGTTCTGGTCTGACCTTCTGGGGCAACAGAAAACAACTCTGCACCATCCTCTATATGACAGCCCTTCAAGTACTTGAAGATCATTATCATATCACTTCTCAGTAGTCTCCTCTCCAGGCTAAACATACCCAGTTCCTTCAACCTTTCCTCATAGGACTTGGTCTCCAGACCCTTCACCATCTTCATTCCCCTCCTCTGGACACATTCCAGCTTGTCAATATCCTTCTTAAATTGTGGTGTCCAAAACCGAACACAATACTCTAGGTGAGGTCTAACCAGATCAAAGTGATACCATCACTTCACATGATCTGGATACTATACTTCTGTTGATACAGCCCAAAATGGGATTTGCCTTTTTAGTTAATGCATCACACTGCTGACTCATGATCAGTGTATGGTCTACTAAGACCCCTAGATCCTTTTCGCACATACTACTGCCAAGACAAGTCTCCCCCAATCTATAATTATGCATTTGATTTTTTCTACCTAAATTCAGAACTTTACATTTATCCACACTGAAATTCATTTTATTTGTTCTAGCCCAGTTTTCCAGCCTGTCAAGATCATCCTGTATCCTGACTCTGTCTTCTACTGTATTTGCTACCCTTCCTCACAGGGTGTCTGTTGTGGGGAGGGGAAGGGAAAGGAGATTGTAAGCCGATCTGAGACACCTTTGGGTAGTGAAGGGCGGGGTATAAATCCAATCTCTTCTTCTTCTTCTTCTTCCCATTCTTAAGTATTTCTCACCATGAGATTCTACCCAGCATAACTTTAAGTTTGTCAAAATCTGCTTTCCTGAAGTCCAACCTATATGTCTGACTACATACAGGTTTTACCTTCCCCAAGACTGTAAATTCCAAAATTACATTGTCACTACTAACCAGGGTGCCCACTACTTTCATCTCATCAACCAGTTCTTCCCTGTTGGTAAGAATCAAGTCCAAGATAGCAGATCCCCTTATATCCCTCTCCAGTTTTTGGAAAATAAAGTTGTCAACAAGAGAAGTCAGGAATTTATTGGAATTTATTTTTAGCAGAGTTGGACTTCCAACAGATATCTGGGCCTTGGTGCTAGGTCCAAATCCCCATGGTATCTAATAGTTATCTAGTTCAAAATATTAACTTTGGCTCATAATGCTTGGGTGCATTATGAATTGAACACCATTACCTGGATAACTTTTCCTTTGCCTCAGTAAAGTATATTGTCAAGTGAAGAAGAATCACAATATGTATAAATTTCCAGGGCACCTGAGTAGCCAGTGGGGACATCAGGTGTTCAGGAAAGTATGACTTTGAAGCTTGCAAAAGGGTTTGGAGGGCTGAGCATGATTGGATAGTTTATGAGCCCCCATCATGCTTCCAGTGATTCATTGGGACCATGATGACCTTTCTAGTGTTCAGAGTTAATCCTGCAGAAAACTAATATGTTCTATTTATTTTTAAATAGTTTGGGTTTGCTGAGCCCGATTCCAAATCAAGCTGATAGGAATTTAGCCATCACCACCCATGATGGACAAAATACATTAGAATGCTGTCCCAGTCCTCCTTTCTTGCCTTCTTTCTGTTCCTTTGGCTGTGCAGTGAAGGCCAAAATAGAGAAAAAAATAGTAAAAGCATTCTGCACTACAAGCATACCATCTTTTTTCTGTTTGATTCTGTGGAGGTAGAGGTCTCATGGATTTTGCCAGTCTTTTCCTACAATTTCCACAATAGTGCTGAACCTCAAGAAGGAGGCACATGACAAGCAAAATCCCAAATGGCCAGTGTTTCCAAGGCAGCATGACACTGAACTACAGTGCCAACTATCATGATTCAATTAATATGAGTTTGATCTCAGTCAAACACATTGCTATATTGTTAACAAAGTTACTTCTGTCATTATATTCCAACTGCTCTGGCACCAAGATAGTTGAGTAGATAATATCACAAAGATTAAGAATTTTGGGGAAATGCTTTAAACTGGAAGCAACCTATTCTAGAGATGGATTAAAGAACAAGTTAATTAGTAGTCTGCAGAATACTAGCTTCATTTGATGAAACTATCTGATCAAGAGAATAGTTCAAATATGATATTATTTTCTGCAAAGGCAATTAATCAAATACAGTTTAGGCTTAATGGATTTTGCTCCTGCTGCCTAATTCACTGTTAATTGTTGCATACACCATCCATGAGATAATAAAGCCTAAAAGAATTTCCCCTTAACCTCAAGGAAGCTGCCATCCTGCCTACAATGTGATAATTTTAAAACCAGCAAAATATGAACACTGACAATTGTCTGCTGAACACAGTGGGAAGATAAAGGTATTGTCTATCGAATGTGTTCATTTGAGTTTTGAAAGCAAGATGGGAGAAATGTGAAAAGTCTCTTGAAATGTAGATGATGAACATTTATCAAGTACAATCTGGTCGCTGAGCACTGTAATGTCTTATAACTTAGCCTTGGCCATGTTCTAAGTTCTGGATAGTTATTCAGTAGTCCAGAGACAAGTGTTGAAGAACTATTCACAGAATCCGTTTGGTGTAGTGGTTAAGTGTGCAGACTCTAATCTGGGAGAACCGGGTTTGATTCCCCACTCCTCCACTTGCACCTGGCTGGATGACCTTGCCACTCTGGCACAGCTGTTCTTGAAAATGAGCAGTTTCTGTTAAGAGTTCTTTCAGCCCCACCTACCTCACAGGGTGTCTGTTGTGGGGAGGGGAAGGGAAAGGAGTTTGTAAACCGCTCTGAGACACCTTTGGGTAGTGAAGGGCGGGGTATAAATCCAATCTCCTCCTCCTCCTCCTCCTCCTCTTCTTCTTCTTCTTCTTCACATCTAAGAGTGATTTGCTATCCTTTGATCCATTCTTTGATCATTCCATAAGTTTATTCCTCCCTGCATCTTTTATTATTTCTAACTAAGAGAATTTCTAGAGCATTCTGGAACATTCAGGGTTTGCTGCAGTACTTTCAGTCAATTTACATCTCTCTCCTCTCTATAACTGCTCACTGAAAAGCATGCAATACAAAATAAGGTCAACAGCCAAAATCCCAGGACTACCTACAGTTTCTCAGCTAGTCTAATATGCTGTAAGATGTATAATATATCGTGCATGAGATCTGCTCAGAAGAACTTATTGGCTTTGATTTTTGGCACATGGCAACTTCAACAGGCAATATACATTATAAATACTTGTCTGGAACCATTTTATGGTATAATCTGCCATTCAATAAAGACTATTGTTTTTCAAATTACTGAAGCTCAAAATTGTTCAAGCATTGCTTGGAGTTCTTGTATATGTTAAGGATCTGTTTGGAGGGATACTGGGGAGATGCTTCTAAACTTGTTTAATTTGTCTAGTTTGCCCACATAATGTTGTTATGGAATTGGAAGAGTTGCTGCAAAATTCTACAAGTGTCTGGGAAAGGGGGAAAAAAGAGGACACTGGAATTGCTGAATGGATGTTGAATGTTCTAAGAGTTATGACATACTAACAGGGGTCATTTTGTAGAAAAAGAGGTGCAGGAGCTCATTAGCATAACTCATTAGCATAACTTATTTGTATATGTCACACACCCCTAAGATCACCAGAAGTGTGTCAGAAGGCAACACCCACCGCTCAGGCTCCACTGGACTGTTTTGGATTGCTAGCTATGGGGGGGGGGGGGTGGCGAGTTTGTCCTCACAGAGGAGGGAGAACTTGTACCTGAATAAAACTTGGTCTTAAAGGTGCCACTGGATTGTTTTGAACCGGGGGACCGGGGGGGGGGGGCTCTGCAGCTTACCTGGCTGCTTCTTGCTCTGACTGAGGGCTGCTGGGAGCAGGGGGTAGGGCTTGTTGTATGTGCCCGCCCCCTGGGCTCTTTACTGTCGGAGCTCCATTCCTGTGCACTCCTGCAGTAAATGACCCCTGCATACTAATATGCCCCTTTTTGTTCTCTTGGGGGGATTATATTGCCATGAGCCTTTTCATTTTGCCCATTTTTGTTGGTGCAGTTCCTGATTTAATTGTAACTTTTATATCTGTATTGACACAAAACAAGCATGCATTTTAATGGTAATAATTCTCTTGATTTTGTAAATATATTGTCAGGAGAAAAGAAGGCTGCAATTTCATGGTGAATCAACATCTTATTTTTTAAAAACTGAAACATAAAATTCAATACTATTCCTAAGAAACAGATATTCTATTTCTGAGCTGTTGGAACAGAGGGAAAATGTGCTTTCTAAAATTATAATGCTTTCTAGGGCCCTGAAATGTTGGCAGCCAATCTGTGGCCACAATGCCACGTGGGTTTTTAGAGTGTATACATTCAGAACTTCATGGGTTACTCTATTCAACAGGTTCAATGATTGTGTCAATGTATTCTGATACTATTTAAACTAAACATTAATTGAGGATCCCAAGAAAAAGGGAAAGAGAAAGAATGGAAAATATATGTTGCAATGAACACAATCACTTACAACCAATATTAAGGGGAGGGGGGAACTTTCAAGTATGAATTCCTTTTTTTCTGAAAGAACCTAAATGAATGGCTGCATTCTTGGATGTGCTAAACCATTCCATAAAGTGTTTAGCATGAAGAGAATTATATGTTTGGACAGCATGAATGCTTAGACTGCTAAAATTATTTTTTTACAAATGTAATAAAACCTCATCATTTCATTTTGGCTTTCAAATAATTTTGTGCATTGTTTAGTTAAATTGTGCAGTTTATTTTGAACTTCTTATACTGTAAAAAAAATCTGTTTTGTACTGTATGGTGGCACATGTTAACCGCATGGCACCCTTAAGAAAAATATATAAAAAAGTCTTAAATAAACAATAAGAAATAATCTGTTGTGTTGATGCAGTATTACAAAATAGGACATAATGTTTGCAGTGCAAGACATTATGCTGGTGGTCCATGCAAGATGTTCCAGTACAGTCATAAGAATAAATCTGTACGACCATTAGTGCAGTGAGGTATTCTGAGCCTTTCTTTGGGTTCACATCTCATGTCTGTTGCAGGACTGCCAGGATTCCTCAAGTGAGCAGTCCCTGTGCTGTATAACCTCATCCCAATAAATAAGACTCTAACCCTTATCTTCTCACATAGTTAATTAACACAGGAAGATGAGACATGATGTTTTTGTGCCAGTTCATATTTTGCATGAAAGGTTTCTTTACTGTATGAGCCCAGCCAGTTAATAATCATAAAGTGAACATGACAGTATCATGGACCACATGGTCAATACAGTTTTTTAAAAATAATATCATTGATGGTACATAAATCCTTACCAATACCATCCTTTTGAATTCAGTTGCATGTTCTCATTGTGTCTCAACTAGTCAGTTATGTTTGACAGGATCCGGGCAAGGGAGCAATGGTTCAGGGACCTTGGCAATGGAAACACCTCCTTCTCCTCAACACCCACTTGTCTGTGAACAGGGTTTACATGCTTTTTTGGGGGGAGGGATGAAAAATGGCTGAAAGGAGGAACATATTATAAAGGGACAGAAAATCCTTATGAATTATATCCTGGCCCCATTTACACACAGCATTAATGCCATCCAGTGTAGTGTGTTATAATAGAAACACTCCAGAAAAGGGCTCATGAACAAAAGAGTTTCAGATTCCTCAAACAAATAAGCCAAAATAAGCTATAAGGGTAGATGCAACAACAAGCAAACAAGTAATAATACTATCAGTTTCATTTTGATGATTCCAAAAGTGGAGGGGATTAAAAAACATCACACATTTTGTAACTCTGGCTATAGATCCTATTTAATAGAAATGATCCAAATCCCTACAATTTGTATTATTTATTTACAGCATTTAGAGGCCTTTGCAGCCTGCTTCATGACATCAACATGACACATGATAAAAAAAATTACCTTGATGCAGTCATGATTTTAAAATCTGCCTGGAAGCAGAGACATTTGAGTCAGCCAATTACTCGATGTCATCCTGGTAACTGTGTCAGTTCTGAATTCCCCAGATATTGGGCTGCTGTTAGTTCATGCAGAGGATCTGTGCAAGCCTTGAAAGAGAATTCTGAAATACACATATTTATCTGCTCCAGAAATAACTTGAAGAAATGGAAGATTCACATAACAGTGGAAGGAATCTCTGAATTACTTTATGATTCTTCTATATGTCTGTTAAGAGAGGAAGTCAAAGAAGTTAGAAATGCCAACAGGATGCTAGGAAAGGTGTTAAATGAAACACACACGTATAACAAAATAAGCTGTAATGATGGGCCCTTTACGGGAGGCATGCCTCTAAATAAAGCAAAATCAAACAGCTGTGGGCTGTTTAATGCTGATTATTGTGGCACAATTGCCCATTATTTCAGCAACCAGATCTGCCTTCCTCTGAAAGCAGTAAGCTCATGAAGATACGAAGTTCCCTAGTAGAGGTGTGCATTCGGCATGAACCAAGCTGGAAAAACAACCAAAAAATCTTACCAGTATTTTGGGGATATTTTTAAGCCAGTTGTTGATTGGGGCTTAATTCTAGCTATCCAAAATGGCCAAGCCCCCCAAATCCTGAAAATATTTGGGACTGCTGGATAGCTGAACTTAAAGGGCATTTAAAGGGATTGCAGTCCCTTTAAATGCCTTCTCCAAGCGACATGACTCCATGGCAAGTGAACTCTGAAGGCTTTTAAAGTGCTTGCAGTCTCTTTAAACTTCTTCCTTGTAAACTTGCTGCTTGGAGGTGTTTAAAGGGACTGTGAGCCTTTGCAGTTCACTTGCTGCAGAGTCACGTGGCTTGGAGAAGGGATTGTGGTCCCTTCAAATGTCTTTCGCCCCTCCATGTCTTTCCCCCCTCCAAGCAATGGAGGATGAGGGCACCTTCTTTGGGGGCACATAGAATTGGACCCCATGGTCCAATTTTTTTGAGACTTGGGGTTTTTTTAAAGAGAGTCACCAGCAGCTGCAAATTTGGTGCCTCAACCTCAAAAACAAGCCCCTCAGAGACCCGATAACCCTGGATCAATTCTCCATTGACTACAATGGTCCCCATAGGGTACAATGGAGTTGAAAAAAAATCAGGTTTCCCAAATATTTAATGAATCTGAATACCATGTCGGTATTAGGATTTGGGAATATCAGGAAATACTGCTATTTTGCAGGTTCAATATACCCAAACCCAAAAAAATAATGGTGGTGTTTTGTTTGTTTTTTGCACAGCCCTATTCCCTAGTAAACAATGAAAATAACACAGTGAGATTTCATAATTGTCATCTATCATAGTTGGACTCCTGAAGCAGATCTTTCTAAAACTGAAAAGATAAGAACAAAGAAAAAACTCCTGAATGATGACAGACTAGGTGCAGAATGTTTCCATATCACTCTGACAATACTGGCCTGAATGCAGGCGTAGAGATGAGAGCATGAAGCAAGAGAAGTTTTGCCAATGTCAGTTGTGCTTAAAATTGGCCAGCGGTCAGAAATTCATTCCTTTAGTGGTCTGTCTGCATGAATTTGGTCAGATCCCAATCTTTGTTAGTTTTGTTAGTTTCAATCTTTGTTAGTTTTTGCATAGACATAGTATAATAACACTACAATACTCAAAACAGCAGTGCAAAAATTCCACTAGGCACACACACAAGCATAAGTAAGTCAGTCCTTGGACCACAGTCAATATATTATTGTGAGTTATGTTGTCTTGTTCAAGTGGAATAGAAAACTACTTATTTCTTTTAACTTTGGATCAGATTGATGATTTATGGGAGGGGTTATTGAATATTAGATGGGCAATCTGGTTGTCCATCATCAAAACCCATGTTGGAATCTTGATTTACACCTATCTGTAGTATGGTAGGTTGCTGACAAAAGTTTGCCCAGACTAAGCCTGACCAATAATATGCTAGCAAAACAAAATAGGTCCAGTGGCACCTTAAAGACTGGAAACATTTATTCCAGTATAAGCTGTCATGAGACAGAGCTCACTTCTTCATATACAATAGAAAGAAAGAAACCTGTTTACCTCATTTTTACAGAAAATTACAGAAAGGGGAAGAGGGAGGAATTGAATAGCAAGAGACCTAGTATAAAAAAATCAGGTGAGTTCTCTGTGTTGGGACTTGAACCACTTGGATAGTTTAAGAGATAATGAGAGAGGTCAGCATGGCGTCTCCCTCATACAATGAAGATAAATAAATGTGCAATAAAATAAATGACAAATGATTTAAGGAAGAGGCAATAAGAAGCATGAGAAAAATTGACTGCCTTAAGGATTATGGTATGACACAACTTGTTAAAAACGGTCTATTGAAGTTACTAAAAGGATAAATGTTAAGAAATCAGGAAAATACTAATCTGAATTTGGGCTGATTTGGATTTGGGGACTAAAAGGACATTGAGGTGAATCTGAATTCAGGTTTAGCATAATCAAGTCCACTGAAATATTTAGCTTAATCATATTGCTGATCACTCTCTGTTCTTCTCTTTCATCACCTAAAGGCTGCCGTGAACTTCCCATCATGAAACAATATTTTTGGTGAAATATATAAAGCTTGATTGATCTTCCAATTGGTTGATAGCATGGGCTTTAAATACATTTTCTAGAATCACAAGCCTGCAGGAGGTAGTGTGTCCTGCAAAATCCAACCATGTCAGTGAATGTAATGACAGCAGGGATCCTAATTTACTGATCATCACCACAGGATTTTCAGCATCCAAAGCATTTTGGAAATCTTTTTTCAGTTCTCTTGACAATGATTCTACAAGGTAGATAGCAGAGAGATCATAACTTGTCCGGGCTTCCTGAGTAAACATAATGACTGACTAGGAATCGATTCCTTTCATGGCTAAACCCAGTGTTTCTATTCACTATCCCACAATTCGTACAAATTTCACTGAAATCTTTTTTTTAAGGCAGTTGGTGTGACAGGATGTCTGAAAATGAAATAAAGTGAATTTAATTTCCTAAGCTAAGTAACATAAGAATTAATTCTCTACAATTCCAGCAGCTAGTGAAAACAGCAGCAGAAATCGTGACAGCAAGAGATCAAAGAAAGGTGAAGAAAAGGTACCACAATTGTCAGCAATGAAATGAAATTATAGTGGTATACTATTTTTTCTCTTCAGCAAGAATTCCTGCAAAACCAGCACATAATCTAAATATATTTATGTGAACAGCTGTGAAAATGCCCAGTGAATTACTGCAAAGAACTCTTCCCCAGCTACTACATTTTTCTCCCAATTTCATTCTTTCTTGTAAATCTCGGGATGTTTATTCCATCAATCTTTACTTTCAGTTCAAGCACCCTATAACACGGAGTACCCAATATTCTTTCAAGCTTGCTGTGATCATTTGGCTTTTGAGTTTTAAAGGCAGAAGTGTCAAAAGGGAAAAAAGTACTATACTTTGGAGCAGAAACACAACCCACTTTGCAATAATGGATGACATTCTGGTGGAACAAATGCAGGCTAAGAATGTCAGTAAAATTTCCTCATAATAGTTTCCATTGAGGAAAACGTACAAAGAATTTATCAGTACAAGTGGGAATCTGCAAAGACTTGGGGGGGGTCCTCATTTCCCCCTTTCCCACTATTTCCTCTTTCCCCCCTGACAGCCCCCATAGCCTCTCTTCCTGCTTCCTTCTGTTCTTGTCACCCAACAGCAAATTTACCTTTACCTGCCCCTTTGTCGTCACCTCTCCCCCTCAGCAGCCTCTACCTAAGAAAACTATGGCACAGTTATGTGGGGCTGGCTACTGGGCAAGGCCCACCATATCCTCTCACCTTTCCATGCCTCATTTTCTCCTTCTCAGCCATTTACCAGCCTACTTTTTAACTGCCTCCCGTTTTCAACTATATATATTTACTTCATTTATACCACATCTTGCTCCACTGTAGGGACCAAAGTAGCTCACATTATTCTCCTCTCCTGCTTTTTATCCTCACAACAACCCTGTGAGGTAGGTTAGGATGAAAGTATATGACTGGCCATACTCCACTTAGTGAGCTTCCATGATGATCTGGTGATTTGAACGTGGATCTCCCAGACCCTATTCTGAACCTCCAACCATTATACCACAGTGGCTTCCATTAGGTAGCTGCTGTTGAAAATTAGCAAGCATCCAGGCTTTGGTGAGTCATACAAATCAGGTAGTAGCATGTAGCCTGGAGGTTGCTGTCAGGCCTGTCTCTGATTAATCTTTCCTTATAGACTAAAACAGGCCTGGAAAGACTCTGCCCCAATCTCCTACCTTGTACTCACAGAAACCCAGCCTTGGAGTGCTGTGGTTGCCTAGCAACAGTCACTGAGGGAACCTGTTTGTTAAAGCTACTGGTACCCTTTCATAGTTTTGGGTTTTTTAATACCCTCCCCCAATTTTAAAATTATGATTGTTGTTGATGATGATGATTTCAGGATTTTCTGCAAACCTAGGGAATTTTTCATGTTTGTAAAAATATCTTTCTTGCTTGTTCACAGCCCCAGTCACTGGATTTAAGTATCCTCACAAGGATGTGTGGGCAGCATCTTATTTCCTCCCCCCCACTATTTCCTCTATAGCTTTTCTCTTTTTCCAGCTTCCTTCTCCCCTTCCCACTCAACAGCCAACCTACATTTACCTGCCCCTTTATCTTAAGTTTTCCCACCCATCCCCCTCAGTAATCTCTGCCTAGGGAAACCATGGACCAGCAGTGTGGTGCCAGCCACTGTGCCAGGCCCACTTGCATAGCAGGGAATCCTCAAGGACCTGTGGAGGGGTGCCTCACTTTCCCTTGCATCCCTCTTCCCACACTCTTTTCCCACCTCATTCTCTCTTCAGCCATCCACAAACCTACTTTTTATTTGCCTACCATCTTCAGCTATATTTATTATTTATTTACTTCATTTATACTGCACCTTTCTCCATGGGGGGGGGAGCAGTTTATATCATTCTCCTCTTCTCTTCTCCCTTTTATCCACACAACAGCCCTGTGAAGTAGATTAGGCTGAAAGCATTTTTCTAGTCCAAAATCACTCAGTGAGCTTCTGCAGCTGTATGGAGGTCAAACCTGGGTCTTCCAGACCATAGTCTGAAGCTCTAACTGCTACTTAACACCAGCTTTCATAGGGTGGCTGCTGTTGAAGAGTAGACATGGCTGGGTCGGCAGAGGCTCCACGACACAGACCAGCATCTGCTGCCACCAGGTGTGTAGGGCGGAAGTAAGTGAAGGGGGATTTTAAACCTCAGGTTTGCAGAAACATCTGTTTGGAATCAGTGTGGCCTCAAGCTGTGGATTTAGATGTCTGCAGATGGGGGCCACACTTGAGAAATAGTATACAGATGATTTTATCAATAGGCTGTTGTATAACAGATTACTTTTTCTGGCATTTTGCCAAGAATAACAACTTCTAGGCAGAATTGCTAATTGTGTGAGTTTCCTCCCATTCACTTCAGATGAGCTCAAATAGAAAATCAGCAACACAGTTAGTCTCTTTGGGAACTGGAGAATGTGGCTAGATTCGATCCTTATTCGTTTCTCCAACAAACAGCTGATCTGCACTGCCACCAGGTATCTAACCTGGGCCCCAGCTATTAGTTTCACATGTCACTGTGTTAGGGTCTTTGTTTTTGGAGAGACACTGCATTTTTACTACAGTTTTGCAAGCAATGCATCCAGGTGTATTCAGTAGAAATCCAGTTCCCTTTGTGGCTCAGGAGCTGTCTCTACCCACTTCTCTTTTCAAAATGTGAAAATTCTGTTTCAACCAGTTAGGGGATGCACAGGTAGGCTTGCTTAGCCCATTACACAGGGTTTTCCGTTCAAAGCTCAGGAGCAGGGATACCTAAATTCCTGTGGTTTCAGATCACATCATACTTGCCAGTTATGATGGTCTGATCAAGTTTAAATCAAGCCAGTTGTCAAAGTTTGCTATTATAACACAATAGCATGCATACACCCATGCACAACTGGCTTTCATGCATGTGCACTGTTTAACATATGCACAGTTTAGCAAAGGACCATGGGAGTTTTACTTGCTCCATGCAAATAGTTTAGCAGCAATATTCTCCTCTCCTCCTGGACATTCATACCCTGATTCACTCTGGTATGGCCATGATGGCACAGTGTGTACTTTTAATCTAGATTTTAAAAACCCCTAATACATGTTGTTTTGTTACTGATTTAACACACTCATTCATTCCACATGCAATACACCATGATTGGCAGGTCAGGGCTACATTTCCCTTCTTATCTCCCATCTCCACCCCATTACCTTGGATGCAGCCAAAAACTAATTTTCTCTTCTTCTGGGTCAGTGCACTTCCTAATTTACATACTCATGGTGCTCCAGGGCTCTACTCCACAACACTCCTGAATCCAGAACAACCTGGTTCACTAGGATACCACCTCCAACTGTTAATAAAGCCCAGAGATCAAACAACCAGTACAGTTAGCAAACAGCAACCCCCCAAAACACACACACACACACACACACACACACACACACACACAGGTTCATAAGAATGACAGATATTTGCCAACAGAATGAACTAATGTCCTAGGATTGGGTTACCAGAATTACTTACATCAATTACTCTGACAAACTGACTCACAACAAAGACTGTGGAATCCCTACTCTGTAGTGATAGATCTGTTTGCTGACTTTGGTGTCTAGTTCAGCAGCATTCACACGACATTTTATAGTGGAGATTTGGTATGCTGGGCAGTGAGGCAGAGGTCCCCTTAGACTCCTCTAGCATTGTGGGTTGCATGGCTGTTTGAAGGAAAAATTTACATTTCAGTTTTTGTTCCTTCTCACAAACACCGCTCAATTCATTTCTAGAGCACTATCAGGCTTCTTCTTATGGCCTTGTGTTATTAACAAGGACTGGCTTTGGCATTACTTTTATTTCTTTGAAGGCTGGGAATATATTCCAAGGTAGCACACTTGCTTTGCATGTACTACATAACAGGGTATTTCCAGTGTTATTATTAAGCCCCCTTTCCCTTCTTTTACAAATGCCTTTCCATTTTGCTTAGTGCTGCCAGCCCTAGTTGCCCACTGCCACTCCAAGTGGTGGTAGAAGAAAGTTTTTGAAAGCAATGTCAGCTGCATTGCTAAGTCACTTCCACAGAAAACCCAGAAGTGGCATAGGGTAGGTCTAGGAATAACTTGAAATTCTATGGTTACCCGTCCCAAAACTTCCCCCAAGTTGCCAGGCTGAACACCTCTACTTTTGGCCTGGCAGCTCTACTTTTGTTTCACCATCCACCTCCCTTTCTCCTTCCCCCCCCCAATTCCTTATAATCAGCAGCAGCTCTTTGAGGCTGTTTGTGTGCTTTGTACTATGTGTGCAATGCTCCCTAAGAAAGGTAAGCAGCGGGAGGAGGCTTGCCAAGATGCCTTGCTTCCAGGAGAGCCCCAATGCAGGTGTCAACTGAAGATGAGGAAGCAAGCAGTATTCAGGATCTGGCAGCAAACTCGGTTGTTGTAAAGAAGTCCAGGGCTCAGAGTGGGGGGTTGGTTGGTGTGACTTCATTCCACCATCCTAATCCTGTTGTGTTGCTGCAGGCTACCAAGATGTCTAAACCATTGCACAGATTTACAAGTTTGGAGAAAGACAACAGGATTGGAGTGGCTATGCCTGCTAAGACCAAAATGCATGTACCAGTGAAGATGGTAGAAGAGGCAGTGGTGTTGCTTTGCCTGAGTGAGTCTGGATGTGACACCTCAGCAGCAGACACAGGCATGGACATTCTAGTTGGAACAAGTCATTCAGATCCTTGTTGATTGGGGATGTTAGGCTGGATTTCATTCAAGTTTTGATTAACCTACAGTTCCCCAAGAACAATCAGAAGGGAGGGGGGCACTAGGATATGCTTTTTCAGAGTTCTCAGGCAGGCTTATACCCCACTGGGCTTGTGACAGCTTTGTTCCTGTGCCTCCAGTTCCATAAAAACCTGGAAGAAATTAAGCATTGGTGACCTAGAATTATTGGGGTATACCCATCCATTGCAATCAGATCACCAACACTGACGAAGTATACTTCCGTAATTTTTGCTTGTTTTAGGTTGAGCCTAGTAGCTTTATTATAGCATAACATCAGGGATATCACCAAATAGTAAGAATGGAGTAACAGTGGCAATTTCAGGAAGTAGTTCAGAAGATGAGAATTGGAAATATGTTTTCTAACATGCACCAAGCCTCAAATGAATTTTTTATTTTAATGTATGTGCTTTTTAAATTGGAGCTGGCAGGGATGGGTAGCTGCACCAGCAAAAAAAATTACTGTATGCATGAAAGAAAGTGGAGTAATCATGCAAAACAGAAACATCCAGATTTGTCTGAACAGATTTGAACAGTGTCACAATTGGCTCCCTAATTGTGACCAGTGGGCAAAACCAAACTGACAGTTGCTTTAGTGTGCCTAGTAAGCACTAGTGTAGACTTTAAGGGCCTGGTTAGAATCCAAGGAACTCCAGATTTTACTTTTTAAGAATCTAAAAGAACTACCTGAGAAGCCATCAAACCAAAATATGAAAATTGCTCCCAACCAAGCTTCTCCTGGCTTATTTTTGCTCTACACTACACTAACTGCTGTTAATCGAGTGCAAAATAATTTCAGACTCCGTGAATACTCACATATTCATATAGGAGGGTCCCCCCCCAATTCTGGAATTTATATTAAAGTTTTGAAATGAAGCAGTTTAGAACATTTGATGAATATTTTTATTGAACCTTGTTATTAACTAGTCTTGCTCGTCTAGGTTATTATTTGTGAGTTTAAATAAGGGGAAAAAATAAGAAACTATTTGCTCAAGGGAAATTTCATTTGAAATTAATGTTACATATAATAAAATAATTCTTATACATACACATGGTGGACTGTCTTGTATGGGCATATTAAAATGTTATTATTGCAATAATCCCTTGACTTTGAAGGTTCAAATGATTCACATATATTATTCACATATATTACAATGGTACGGTAAGAGAGATCATAATCTCTGTATGCAAAATAGCTCCTTGTCTAAGGCCATCTAGCATGTTTACAGCAGATGTGATATTTCAACTGGGCAAAGCAAACATTCAAGTCTTAACCAGTATGCTCAGAGTCATGACTGCTGACATTAAGAAGAGCTAAAGGTCTGAAAAGAATCTAAATGCTTGAGTTTGCTTTCTCTTCCTGTTGAAAAATTGTCATTTGATCCTGGTCTGACCATAATTTTCAACCCTTCAGAGATATCTGCCTCAGTTCCTTGCACTGTGAGAATCATGATGACATGCCAATATCTCATGGGGCTTGGTACAATATTTCCTAGTCAAAAATGGTCTTGACTGAGGGAAATAATAATGAATAAAGGGGAATGGAGAATTAGGGTGTGATGGTAGGCATTGTTGAAGTAGATATGTTTTCTTCTAATGCTGATACCTAGATTGTTAGGAACAGGAATAGGCACAAACTGCATTTTTGTGCTTCAGTTAGTGAGTTAAGAACCAGGAGGTTGATTCACAAACTGACCTGTTTTGTATTGGTTTGTGAGCTATTTAAAGTTCAAAACCCATGCTTTCTGCTCCCTGTGGCTTTTTGTAGGGAGCAGAAAACAGGGGTTTCCAAAGAGCTGAATGACAGGACTGCCTCTCAGCTGTTTGGTTTAAATGGCTCAGAGCCATTTCAATCCTGCTTTCTGCTCCCTGAGGCTTTTTGTGGGGAGCAGAAAGTAGGGTTTGAGTGGCTCATAACCATTTAAATGTGTATGAGCCACTGAAACCAAACAGCTGAGTGGCAGGTTGGGAAATTCCTGGAGATTTGAGGGGTGGAGCCTGGAGAGGGTGGGGTTTAAGGAGGGGTGGGACCTCAGCCAGGCACAATGCCATAGACTCCACCCTCCAAACCATCAATTTCCTCCTGGGGAACCCTTTACACCAATCTCCAGGTGAGGGCTGGAGATTACTCAGAATTACAACTGCTCTTCTGATGGCAGAGATCAGTTCCCCTGGAGAAAACAGTGGACTTTGTGTCATTATACCCTGCTGAGGATGCCACAGCAAATTGATGCTGAGTGCCACCCAGAGCCTCTTTCTAGAGCTCATTGTGTTTATTTCCACAATGGACCTTATTCCTAGTCTATTTAGAATTTGATAGTGGCTTCTCACTTCTGCAAAGTATAAAAATTCCCAGTAAGCAAAAGCCACATGAGGCAATGTCGTGTCCAGTGAAGGCTACACACAGCACATAGCAGCGGCTTGAAGCTTCCTGGGAGTAGAACATAAAGTTTCACCTATAAAGGCTAATT
This sequence comes from Gekko japonicus, assembly GCF_001447785.1. Lineage (NCBI taxonomy): Eukaryota > Metazoa > Chordata > Lepidosauria > Squamata > Gekkonidae > Gekko > Gekko japonicus. The sequence continues at coordinate 225,726 of NW_015165277.1, forward strand.
ACTATAGATAGGCCCCAGTCACATGGAGCATTAGCCACGCTAGAGGGACAGAAGATAGGCGGATTTTCCAGGCGTGATCACACCACCACATCTGGGAAGCGTAGAGCTTCCGTGGCTCACCCGAGGCTTCCTGCCAAAAATGCGGTTTAAAAAACTAGTACCTCCAAGGTATTAGTTTCCGGAAACCGCGGGGCAAGGGCGGGCATCTGATCGCGTTCCCGGTAGTAGTTCCGATGCCCACCTGTGTCCCCTAGCAAAACTGGTTTTTTTTCCCAAGTCTCCATGGATGCGCACAAGCACCTAACAAAGCATGCACACACTTTAGTTTAAAAAAACACACATAACTTAGCAGCTCGCTAAGACTTGAGTCATGCAGAGAAGAGGAGAGCAGCCAGAAGAAACACAACACAGAGCGCACAGCTTGAGGCGAGAGAGAAACAGATAGGGGGAAAGGGGGCAAGGCAGAAGATAAAGCGGCTGAGGCGAAGCCCAGAAGGGGGGGGCATGGCGGCAGAGTAGGAAGTCTGCTTGGGGAAGGGGGGGGGGCAAAGCCGGGAAGAGTTGACTAGACACACAGGCGGTGCGAGGGCTCTTATAGAGAAGGGTGTGTGCGCAGAGGCTGCGGGATCAGGGCCCCAGCACCCAGGGAGCCGAAGAGCCAGGAGGGCGGCACTCACCCTTGAAGACAGGCACTGGAGGAGGCAGTGGAGAAGGAGGCGCGGTCAGGGCAGAGGGGGCTGAGCCATGCTGCTTTGCCCTCTTCGCATGCCCCACCAGCCGGCTCCCCGGATTGCTGCCCTTACACAACTACTGCCCGCCCCCTGCCTGCCTCACTGGTGGGGACAAAGCCGCACCCGACGCCGCACCACCCAGTCAGCCCCTGGCCCCTCCTCTCCCCAGCGCCGCTTGGCCAGCTTTCTTTGGCAGCCCCCTCCTCGCCTTCCCTTGGTGCACGGGCCCCGCTCCTTTGCCCTGCGGTGGTGCAGGATTGTGCTGTGGTCAGCGCCTCCCCCTAACCACGGGACCTCCACGGGAGGTCTGATCACGCAACCATGCGTTATTTTGGCCCGGGGCAAACAGCCATGCTTCCCCCTCTCATTTTGCAGCCCATGTGACCGGAGCCATATTAAAGTATTATAGGTGTACCAGAGGTTTTCCAGAGTTTTAGCAGAGGACTGAGCCACAATCCAACCCTAATTCTGTAACAACTGGGAATACTGGTTATATGATGCTTTTGGAAGTAAACGCTACATTATTAGGGCATTTTCACAGGCAACAGACTTTGAGCAGGAGAAATAAAATGTCATCTGTATAACAGTACAAATGACTCATAGGAATGAAAGAACACACATTATAATGAAAAATATAATAGCAACTGAGAGACAGAATGGGTCTGAAGAGCAAGGATTTACTGAGCAACAGGAAGGTTACATTATAATTTGAGATAATATTAAACTCTAGGAAATGAGAGGCAACATTTTAATGGAAAGGTAGAGGGCATTAACACAGTGAAAAAGAGAGAGATTTTAGCTGAAGAAATGCACATAAGAAGATATTGGTATTTGGGCCATTAAAGATCAGCAGTCTTTTATAGGTGCAATAAAATATGAGTGATTTGCGTTAAGTATTCCACTAAAACAGATCATAAATCTTTCTCTCTTTGCTGACAAGTAAAGGGTGTTAGACATGGATGAGAGAAGTGTCAAAAGCTCCCCAGGTAAGTAGGCTTTGTTGAGTATGATGTGCTGTTGGCATTTAAACAGTGAAGCAGCGCAGCAGCAAAACAGGAGACAGTGTTATTTACACTGGTTCTTCTAAAAACAAAACAGGAGACAGCCCTATTTCCTTTGGTTCTTCTAAAAGCTATCTATGGAACATGGTTTCAGTATTATGAACCTAACAGATCAAATTTTCATACATTCAATATATGGTACAGGGATCATGTAAAATAGAACTGGAACCTCCTCTGGAAAGGAAGGTCTTTTGTATGTGTATGTTTACACATGTAAGAATGAAATCAGGGCATCATAATGAGAGAGGGAAGAAAACTGGGAGAAAGGCTCCCTTAAAAGTTTTAAATAAACCTTTGCTAAGTTTTGGGAATGCAAAAGCTTCCCCCCCAACCCCCCCCCCCCCCATTACTGAGCTTCCACACCTCAAAAAAGATATTATAGCATTTGAAACAGTGCAGAAAAGGGAAACTAGAATTATCAAAAGGTTGGAACACTTTCCCTATGAAGAAAGGTTAAAACAGTTGGGGCTCTTTAGCTTGGAGAAATGACGGCTGAGGGGTGACATGACTGAGGTTTATAAAATTAAGCATGGGATAGAGCAGGTAGAGAAAGAAGTACTTTTCTCCCTTTCTCACAATACAAGAACTCATGGGCACTCAATGAAATTGCTGAGCAGTCAGGTTAGAATGGATAGAAGAGAGATTATCACAAAGAATTCACTGCCACAGGAGGTGGTGGTGGCTACAAGCATGGACAGCTTCAAGAGGGAACTGGATAAACATATGGAGCAGAGGTCCATCAGTGGCTATTAGCCACAAGGTATAGATAGGAACTCACAGGCTGGGGCAGGTGATGCACTGTATTCTTGGTTTTTTTGGGGGGGCAACAGTGGGAGGGCTTCTAGTGTCCTTGCCCCACTGCTGGACCTCCTGATGACACCTGGTATTTTTGGCCACTGTGTGACAGAGTGTTGGACTGGATGGGCCATTGGCCTGATCCAACACTGGCTTATGTTCATATAGATTGTGTTTCCATTTCTTCTACATACAAAACTGTACTTATGAGTTGACTTCAAAATTAAGTTCAGGTTGATTCCATCATCTTGAATATGCTATATGCATGAGTCCTAAATGTGTTTGGGAACATTGTATAAAGAGAACCAGTGCGATGTAGTGTTTGAAGTGTTGGACTAGGATCTGGTAGACCTAGGTAGAAATTTGCACTTGGCCATGAAACTCACTGGGTGACCTTGGGCCAGTCACATTGTCTCTTGGTATAACCTTCTTCACAGGATTGTTGTGAGGGGAAAAACCATGTACGCAGGCCTGAGCTCTTTGGAGGAATGGCAGGATAAAATAGATAGTGATAGAATATCATGGCCTGAAATTCCCCCTCCCCTTTCTTCCTAAAAAAAAAAAAAAAAAAGAAAAGACATCCAGCCTGGTGATGTGTTCTGGAAATCTTGAAAGTTTGTGCAGTATTTTGTAATATGTTGGTAGGTTGTCATGACAGGTGTTACATGGCTTTTGTTTTGGGTTATTCTTTGGGCCTACCATCAATCACTATATAAACAAAAGTTAAAAGTGATGAATCCAGATTAAACTCATTTGGGGTTAATCTGGAGTTTAAAAATGTGCATTTTGACGAAACAGGGACTTCCAGAAACCCAATTCAGTTCAGGGTGGATTACATAGACAGTCCCATGTGCCCCCAAAACAATTTGCCACCTTGATGTATGGGCTTCTCTCTGGCAAAATTGATTAAAGTGTCTTTGACAAGTACATCCTTTGGGCTCAAAGTAGGGTTTTCAATCTTACTTCCCTGTTTTGATTTGATTTCAGAATTTGTGTGCTCTAACCTAATCATCAAGATTTGTTTTTAAGAACCATAATAAATCATTCCTACCACCAATCCATCAATACGATGAATGTGAAGTGAGAACATGGATTATTCTCCAATCCTTTTAAAACCCTTGGGGTTTCCTATAAACCCTTCAGGGAATCGTTTTGTAATGTGGATTGAATGCTAGAAAATGTAAAAGGAAAACACTTTCACCTTGTAGATTGCATTCAAGTACTATAAAACATATATGTTTTTACACATCACCATTTCATTAATACCAATGGCCCATGGGTAATCAGATGTTAGAACAAAGTGAATGTCACATACATGAAGCTACACAAGGACCGCAGTAGATTCAGATAATGTGACATTCAGAATAATCTAAGTGAGGAATTACTTTAAATGAACTTTGGGATTGCTATATATTTCTGAAGAGTTTAGCCTCTGTGTGTTTCTTTTCCTAGTGTACCTTGAAAATTTACTATGCTGAACGACACACTTGATTCAAGACATGGTGGGGATTTTCTAGACAGCGCCGTCAAAAATTAGAGGAGGTGGCTGTTCTAACGTTGAGTTTTCTGTACTGTTTAGCAACAGCTAATGCCAAAATGAGACTGGAATGATGGAATAATAGTTGAAACAAAATCTTTGACAGGGCCTCAAAAATCATAAGGAAAAGTACAAGAATGCATTTAAGTGTTCTCTTTAATATACCAAAAGGCCTGTGCACATATGTATCTATATATAATGATAATGTTTTCAAAAAGATCTTCTAAAGCAGAAAAGTTATAATTCATCCCATACCATTCTACTAACTTCTCTTGCAATGAAAATAGTTGCTCTGTTTGTCCTTCACCATTTCATTGAACCAGGTCTGCAAAGCATGGTTCACGTTGAATTTATGCTTAATGAAGCATAAGCTGTGTTAATAGCAGCTGTTAAATCTAGAGGACTTAATAGGAACTGGGATTCAATATATCAAGCAAAACAGTGGTTCGGTGAACTATGAGTGACGAATGTCCAGTTTGTGACACACTCCAGAGGTTTCAATACAAGCCCCTTATTCACTTGCTCCTGAATTTCAACCTGAATGGAAAATAGTGTTTGTACAAGGAATTACCTGCAGAACAGAGAGAGAAGACTTCTAAATATGGTCAAACATAGTATTAGTGCTTTAACAAGGTCAAAAGATTCTACATGAAATAGTGCAGACAGCACAGCACAAAAGGCAGTACAATGAATAAAGGAAACGTATTGACTTTCACCTGCTTGAGGACACAGTACTTCGGATAATTGAGGGAATGCAGAGCAATCTCTCTTCCTAGGGGAAGTTCAGGAGAAGCCTCGTCCTGAGCACAGCCTATGGAAGCTTATTCTCTGGCTACTTGTAACATTACATGTGCAGATCAAATCAGTCAGAGGCTTCCATTCCACAGACTCCAGGCTACTTTAACACACATTCTCTGTGTTATCTTTCTAAGTGGCAATTGCTATTTCTTACTATTTTCCTAGTACTGAGGTTGTACAGATGAGTCATTTAATAGCATATCTTATATGATACCATGAATCAGAAAAGCTAAGTAGCCATCAATACAACATTGTTCATTTGGTCAGCCCAGGCAATAGCCAGAATACTGGAACAAATGATCAGAATGGTGATTAGATGAAAGTGGAATGAGTTTTTGCATATGCACACACACAAATGTTAGTGAGTGAAGTAAATGAGTGGTCTCAATGAAGTGACAGCTTTACCCAACAACTCAAGTGAAACCTTAACTGTACATACAAAAGAAATTAATACCAGTTACGTCTATTTACTGTTACTTATGCTTCTGCGCTGACAGAGAAACTCACAAACTAGGAGTGACATGGATTTGAGCCATGCTGTTCTTCTGTAGAGTTGTATCCTGAATAGCCATCTCCCAAACTGTTTCTTCTTAGTGGCTTTTTCAAAAGCTGCAGAAGACCTTTGTGGGGTAATCCATTTATTAAGAATATATCCATATCAGAACTTGGTACCAAAAGAGTAAACAAATAAACACATTGTATTTAGGAATAAAACTTGTATTTAAGCTATCCAGAAAGGCATGGATGTTGTGGGTCTATAAAGCATAATAAAGGCTGCGGTCACACGGAACAGAAGCCACAGAAGTGAGACGGAAAACAGGCGGAGTTTCCGGGCGCAATCTCACCAGCACATCTGGAAAGTGTAGCACTCCCGTGGCTCAACCGAGGCTTCCAGCCGAAACTGCGGGGCAAAAAACTAGTACCTTGGAGGTACTAGTTTCCAGAAACTGCGGGGCAAGGGCGGGCGTCTGATCGCGTTTCCGGTGGCATCCGGCGCCCGCCCATGTCCCCTTGCAAATAAGGTGTGTTTTTTTGTCCAAGTCTCTGTGGATGCGCACACGCACCCAACGGAGCATGCGCATTTGTCGTGTACACACACAAAAAAAACAGTTTGCCGCGGCGCGCGCTTCTTCGTTGCGCGCCAGCTTGTCCTGTGATCAGCACCTCTCCCTTGCCATGGAACCTCCACGGTACCTCCACAGAACCTCCACGGGAGGTCTGATCGTGTAACAGCGCAGTAGTTTGCCCCAGGGCAAACAGCCACGCTTCTCCCCCGCAGTTTCCTGCCCGTGTGACCGGGGCCAAAAATTTGCAATCAGACACCTCAACATGTTCTGTTTGCCAGCTGTGAGCCCAGAGCTCATTTTTCATTGAGCAGTTCAGCTGTTCATGAGTCTGTTCAACAGGTTGCTTTTTGCATTTCCAGACAGTCCAGTTCAGTGCACTCCATGCATTTATGCTCAGCTGGATGAGAGCTGTAGTAGTTCACTGTAAAGTTTGTGGCATCCATAATTGCAATTGGTTAAGTGGTCTTTGATTTAACTACCAAGTTTGGGTACAGAGAACAATTTAACTCATACATGAAATAACTGTGTATCTGAACAAGATTTGAGTCCAGTGGCACCTTTAAGACCAACAAAGTTTAATTCTTCTGAAGTGTGCATGCACATGGAGCTTATACCCAGAATTAAACTTTGTTGATCTTAAAGGTGCCACTGGACTCAAACTTTGTTCTATTGCTTCAGACCAGTATGGCTACCCACCTGAATCTGTGTATTTATATTTCAGTGACAAAAGAAAATATGAGTAATTAGGTATTTTGCAAAAATTATCAAAGTATAACAAATTGTAAGTACAGGAGATGACATTCCAGTAAGCAGAAGGATATGTCAGCAGTGAATGGCATAAATGACTCACAGCTGATATCATGATATTTCACAGATAAGCATTATTGCCTTCTGATATTGATAAATTTAGTATTATGTAAATGCTGCTTGTTGTACAAAAATGATACTTCCATCTTAACAAGCCATAACTTTCATTGTATACTTGTCTTATTTACCTTCAGAATGCACTGTGATAAAAACCATTTTGAATTCACTTTCCATAAAACTCCAAATACAGACTGTGAGATTATCTGTAGGCCACAGATGTTCATGGTCAAAGTTCAAGCTGCAGCTGTTGAGAACTAACATTTTGCAACAGGCATTTTATTTGCTCCTGCCACTATGACCATGTTATCCTCATTGGGCTCAATTCAGAGGCAAGCACAGTGCAGAAAAGTTATTTTAGATGATAAGAATAGTTCCATAAGAGAAGTTCCCCATAGCAACTCCTCAGAATTCTCACATTCTGTTTAATTTGAAAAGCAGCGTGTATGGCACAACAACTGTGATGAAGAAGCTCTCTAACAATAATTCCAGAAGGGTTGCTATCTTGGTCTGTTGCCCCCAAAACATGGGTGACAGGTTGAATCCAATCCTTCCATGAATGGAAGTGTGTCTACAGCAGTGTTCCCTCTAAGCTGAGTTAGTGTGAGCTAGCTCACAGTTTTTTAGCCTCCGGCTCACACATTTTTGTCTTAGCTCAGGAAAGATGGCTCCAGAGCAAACTAATTTATGCAGTAGCCAAATCACTTGCTCACAACTTTAGTGCCAGTAGCTCATAAAGTAGAATTTTTGCTCACAAGACTCCACAGCTTAGAGGGAACATTGGTCTACAGAAAGGAGTTTTACCTCTTTCCCAGTATAGTCCTTTGCTGAATCAGGAATGGCTAGAGAAAGTTAAAGATTTTTATACAATTATGAAGCTTACTATATTACAGAAAAGGTAATTCTTCTTTGTTATTTGATTGTTTATGGACTTCTATTATTAATTATATTGAGTTATGTTTGTAAACTAGTAGATTATAAAGATGTTAAGCTTGTAAATTCTGTTTTTCTCAATATTTAATAATATATATTTTAAAAAGAATGTTCATTGAGAACAATGGGGGGGTGCCTGAAGGCTCACCAGATATTTATTCATTTATTTATTTTATTTATATATCAGATTCATATCCCACTTCCTCTCCCCTGAATGGAACTCGAGGCAGCTACCAATATGTAAAATACACCCGATAAAAACAATACAAATATCTATCCCCATTAAAATCTATCCACTATCAAGCAGGGTAGGATGCATGGGTAGTGAAGACACAGCTGAAGCATACTAACTGCCTGGTGGATCACAATCAACCAAAGGCTTCCTGAAAAAGAGCAACCTTATATGCACTACAGAACCTAGGGAGGTTCTACAAGGCACACATCTCTTTGGGGTAGTTGGTTCCACAAGACAGGGGCCACTACTGAGAAGGCCCTCTTCCTTGTTGACACAAGGAAAATAGCTGGTGGACAAGGAACCTTTAATAAATGCTGAGATGAAGATTGGAGAAGACAGGCAGGGTCATGCCAGGAGAGGCAGTTCCAAAGGTATGAGGGCCAAGGCAGGTGAGCCAGGAAGGGACCAGGGAGGTGTTTAAGGCCCTCCCCATGGCTTCTCCTGCCCACCCACTGAGGCAAGTAAGCCAGGGAAGGCCCAGGAGGGGGGACCCATTGGCGACTGCTGCAGGATCCCGCATTCACCCAAACCCTATTCCTAGAGCTCGTTGCATTCCTTTCCGCAACAAGCCTTTCTCCTATTATAACATAACAGTCTATAGCCATAAACAATATTAAGCACAACAATAATATATCTGAATTACATCCATGCACTTACCATTCAAAGACAGACAGTAATTCTACAAGCATAATTTTCAGAAGGAAAATTCTGAACAGGCTTCATGATGACATTACTTACAATGATCTATGGCAGTGTATATTATCAGCAGCTGTAACATTCCTTAAATAAACAGTTGCCAAACAGAGGCTGCGGTCACACGCAACAGTAGCCATGCAAGAGATACGGAAGACAGGCGGAGTTTCCGGGCGCGATCTCACCAGCACATCTGGGGAGCGTAGCGCTTCTGTGGCACAACCGAGGCTTCCTCCCGAAACCGCGCAGCAAAAAACTAGTACCTCCGAGGTACTAGTTTCCGGAAACTGTGGGGCAAGGGCGGGCATCTGATCGCGTTTCCGGTGGCATCCGGCGCCCGCCCATGTCCCCTTGTGAAAAAGGGGTTTTTTCCCCCAAGTCTCCGTGGTTGCGCACATGCACCCAACGGAGCATGCGCATTCGTAGTGTACACAAAAAAAGAAAACCAGTTCGCCGCGCCGCACACTTCTTCATTGCGCGCGGGCATGTGTTGTGATCGATGCCTCTCCGTTACCACAGAAGCTCCACGGTACCTCCACAGAACCTCCACAGGAGGTATGATCGCTTTACTGCGTGTTAGTTTGCCCCAGGGCAAACAGCCACGCTTCCCCCCCGCAGTTTCCTGCCCGTGTGACCGGGGCCCCTAATTAACAGAAAACTTCCTACAAACAGTAAAGCAATAATAAAAAACAAGAATAATCAATATGGTAATTCAGACCATTGGGAGCCTAAGCATTTAACTTATATATCCAGAAGGTTTCTTCTCTGAGCAGTGTCTTCTGTACATCCATATTTACATTGAGATCACAGTTATATTTACATACTACAAAAAGTCTCATATCATTAATTGTGTGATTATGTTCTACATAGTGTTCACTGAGAGGCACTTCCATAATTCTATTTTTAATTTGAGATCGGTGTTGCAAGATCCAAACCTTAACAAGGTGGGTGATACTCCTGACAATTTTTTTTTGACAGGAGCAGGCCACCACATAAGCCACATTTCTGGAGTTGCAATTACCCCCAAAACTTTAATGGTATCAAAAACTCCCCACCAGGTGGGGTAAACTCTTATATTTTGAATGCCATGGGGCATACTAAACACCCTCCACCATGGTAATGACCTACAGTCTGAATTATTTCTGTTTGTTCCTTGCACATACCGGAATGCACTACAAGATCTTTAATAGTCCTTGTTTGTCTAAAACCTATAAAAGGCAAGGAATCACATCCTGAAATCTCATTCATAAATGCCAATGTTTTAGCACTATTTTTCTGATGGAACCTGAAAAGAGTGTAAAATCAAAGGGAAGTGTAATTCTGCTATCCTTCAACTTCTCCCGTGTTGTGAATAAGGTATAACATTCAACCTTATCTGTCTGATCTCTAGACTGCTGAATGATTGTGGCAGGATGTTCATGTGTTCTGAATTCTCCTGCCATAATTCCACAATCACTTACATAATGTCCCCTTTCACTAGAATTCCTTTTAATTAAAAAAAATGACTATACAGAACAGTCAGGGTCCGCATCCGGTGAGCATTTTAGTAGTGCATCAGGTGTATACTATAGAGTGACTAGGAATCGATCCAGATGGTCTTTTTTACCACCACCGGAGGGCAAACCTAGTTTCCAGGAACTGACATTACACTTTGGGGGCTGTCATTCCAGTTCCAAAACACTTATGTCATTCCAGTCCTAGAATAGTTTATTTGGTCCCAAGGACTGTCATTCCACTCTGGGGGTTGTCATTCTAGGGCTAGAACAGATTTCCCCAAATCCCTTCCACATGTTCATTGAAAACCTTTTTAAAAAACCATGTAATGTATGTCAATGGAGCTCAGACAAGTCAATTGGCACTCCTGGCTGCTGTTATATCCAATGAGCCTTCAGGGGACACCCAACAGGCATTCCTTTCATTCGTTTTAGTATATCCTCAAAATGGTAGACTGACAGATGGAGCAGTCTGCAAAGCAAGCCACTTTTACTTGTGAAAGGAAACAAACATGCCACAGCAATAAAGGCTGGAAAATACAGAGTTTTCAGTGGAAAGGTAAGAAATCTTTATTTTCAGCCAGTCTCTGTAAGAGTAGGGAAATACAGGATTTTTGGCCGGAACTCTCCTGCTTGACTGCTATTTAGCTGCCATTTTAGAAATCAGTAGAAAGAAATGAGTCTGTGCCAAGATGCATCTACTTCAGGGGTCTGAAAAATTCACCTTCTTAGTCAAATTCACTTGAAATTTACAGGGGAAGGCAGTTAGATTAGGAGGAGGAGGAGTGTGTTCTCTGCAAATTTGGTGGTATAATCTTTACAAACAGCTGCCCCAGACTTCATATACAGTCTCCATGCAATATACCTGTCCCAAACTCCGAAACCACACAGATTTGAATCCTGAAATAGTAATTTCCTACTCGGAACTAAGTGAGTACAGTAATAAATCTCCCCTTCCTGAAGCCTGGATCCAAAGGTATAACAATTTTTTTCTTGATGCACACCCCTGGTGTTCAGAAGTTTACTACTAGGGATAGGCATGAACTGGCTGATGAACTAATGTTTGTCACAAATTTCGGGCAGTTCATGGTTCGCAAAGCAGTGCTCGTGAACTGAAGAAATGCTATGAACTTCCATGAATTTGGTGCAGTTTGTGGGGGTTTGTGAAGAAAGCAGGTGTTTAAACTTAAAGTGGCTCACAAAGCAATAAGAACTTGATTTGTATGAATTCATGGTTTGGTTCATGGTTCAGCCACAAACTGAACCATAAAATGCAGTTCATGCCCATCTCTATTTACTACCTTTGAACATGGAGGCTCCTTTTAGTCACCATGGCTAATAGCTACTGATAAACCTATCCTCCATGAATCTAATTCTCTTTTAAAGCTGTGTGTCCTTGTGCCCATCATTACATTGCCGGAGGCTCAGCAAAGTCACATTTTAATTAATGTTAAGCATGTGCCCATCTCTATCTGTTTTAGAAACAGATCAAGCTGGGTAGCTGTGGTCCCGGTCACATGAGCCGGATGATCTGCCGCTGAAGGGCGGCAAATCAGAGCTGGAGCAAAAAGAACCACGAGAGCATGATCCGACGTGCCCCCGCGGCTCCATGTTCCGGCAGCCGATCACACGGTGCGCAGTAAACTGGCAGTAGCACAGTTGTGCACATGCGTGGGATGGGGAACAGCGCCGGCTGTGACGGCCTACCGGCGCTTCCCTGACCAGACGCCTTCCGTTGGCCTGCATCATCCGGTAGGTACTGCTGTTTTGCTAGTACCTTTTTGATGCACATTTGTGGGCCAAAGAGACAGATCGGGGACAGGTGCACGCCGCTTCCCAGATGTTGCGGTGTGATCGTACCCGCTTGATGCACCCCCGATCCATCCTTCTTGCAGATCAAATCCTCCCGTATGACCGGGGCCTGTGTTAATCTGTCTGTAGCAGTAGAAAAGAGTAAGTGTCCAGTAGCACCTTAAAGACTAACAGAATATGTGGCAGGGTATGAGCTTTCATGAGTCACTGCTCACTTCTTCAGAAGTATCTGAAGAAGTGAGCAGTGACTCATGAAAGCCTATCCCTGCCACATATTTTGTTAGTCTTTAAGGTGCTACTGGACTCTTGCTCCTTTCAACTATTTTAGAAATATGCATTCAGATAATTTCAAAACCTGTTGGGTCTTATTTACAAGTAATTCACAGAGCAAATCAGCCATATCAGCCAGGATTTAACTCTGCTAGCAAGCCAAGACCAAGATGTCAACAGAGCACAGGCTAGTTACATCTGCCTGAATGAGTTTCAGTTGCTATGGTCTGAGTTTATAAAGATGGTTGGCAGTATGTCTCTGTTATATCAGTTATTGATGCTTGTGCTAGCTCAAGTGATCTGCATGGCTAATACAGGAGATAATTAATGCTTTCTTAAGCAAGGGGATGGCTGTGATTACCTTGAAGGAGATGTTTGTGAGGTTTTCTCTAAAGAAGTCCTCTTGGACCTAATAAGTGATATCACTGTCAGCCGGGGGCAAATATTCTCTTCTCTGACAAAGTTTTTGAATATGTGGTAGATATGCAACTCCAGATTGTCTTCCATTATATTGATCTCCTAGATATATTCCAATCTGGCTTCCCACATGGTTTTGAAACAGAAACTGTATTGGATGCTCCAATGAACAATGTTTGCCAAGAGAAAGGCAGGGGAAGAACAACTATTTTTCTGTTTCTGGACTTTTGAGCAGCTTTTAAAATCATTGACTTAAAATCTTTCTCACTTGGCTCCCTGAAATAAAGATCAAGACATCACATTCCAGTCAGTCTTGTACTATTTGATTGAACCATTGTAGAGTGTGGTGCTGGATGGTTGCTGTTCAGAACTGTGGCACTTCGGCTGTGTTTCCATCTTATCCCCTATACTATTCAATATCCATATGAAATCACTAGGAGAGATTATCCAGAGAGGTGGAGTAAGATGTTCATCATCATGTTGATGACACTCAATTTTATTTCGCTTTCTCAGCAAAATCAGTTGAGGCAATATGTGTACTGAACTGGTGCTTGGATATAGTAAGAAACAGGATGAGGGACAATAAATAAAGCAAGACTGAGGTTGTGTTAATAATATTGCTAATCAGTAGTCATGTTATTGTGGTGGGGCTGCATTCTCTCTCACAGAGCAATTTTGCAGATTTGGGGTGGTATTAGATCAAACCTTCCAGGTGTAGGCTTAGGGCTTTTCTGTAGTATGTAGCATCTTTCTCTAAGCATCACGTGCTAGCTGCCACTTCATCTTGAGAAGCAGAATATGGTGCTGCTATCCATATTCTGGTGAAATGTAGATTGCATTACTGCAATGCACTTACCATGGGACTGCCTTTGAAAAAAGTTCAAAATCTTCAACCAGTGAAAAATGTATCAGTAATGGTTAAGACACTGAACTGCAGGCTGTGGAAGGTCACTAGTTCAGCAGTTCGAGACCCGGGTGCCGCATGATGGAGTGAGCTCCCATCTCTAGTTCCAGCTCCTGCCAACCAAGCAGTTCGAAAGCAAGAAATTGTAAGTAGATAAATAGGTACCACTTCGGAGGGAAGGTAACAGCGTTCCGTGCGCCTTGGTGTTTAGTCATGCCGGCCACATGACCACAGAAAATGTCTTCGGACAGCGCTGGCTCTTCGGCTTTGAAACGGAGATGAGCACCGCAACCCTAGAGTCGGATTCGGCTGGCTTTCGAGCAAGGGAACCTTTACCTTTACCTTAATGCTGCTGACCACTGTTAATACCTGGGACTGGCAAGTTTTAAAAGAGCAGTCTGTGACTGTGGTTGCCTACTTACTTCCAGGCCCAATTCAAAGTTCTAGGTATGACCATTAAAGGCTTAATTGGCCCGGGACCAGCATAATTTGCCCACAAATTTGAAACATTGACAGGAGCCCTGCATTGATGTTCCATCATCAGAGGTGAGGTGGTTGCCCACCTTTTCTGTAGTAGCATCCCATATGCTAACTCCCTCCCCTAAACTGTTCACCTGGTACCTGATCACAAGCTCTATGGTTGAGCCTAGCTGGCCCTGAAATTAGACTCTGATACTAGAACCATTGAGAACATAAACTTTTTTTTTGGTTGTAAGTAATATAGTTCTTCAATTAACATTTTTTTTTTTAAAAAAAGAGAACATAAACATTAACAGTGCAGTCCTAAACATAGTCACACACTTCTAAATTGATTGGAATCAGTGGGCTTAGAAGGATTTAGCTATGTTAGGATTAGATTGTAAATCTTTGAGAAATTACTTGCAAAGTCTGTCTAGCTCAGAACTGAGAAAAAAATACTGTCCTGTTAGAGACAATTGATGCACTCATTGTATTCAGCACGTCTGGGAGCTACAAGACTATAACACTGGGTTCAGAAGCAAGGATTGCCAGTTAGAGAATAATAGGAAGAAAAAGTTTCCACTTCCAAGGTCTTCATAGTGGAATAACCAAAGACAAACAGGGTGATATTTTAAGAGGAATCCAAGGCAGACTGGAAAATTACTGAAGGGTTGTTATAAACAGTATTCTTACATGCACTCATATGTACACACACATACCCTTTCATATCTTCACTCTTTTTCAAAAAATTGTCATTTTATTCAAATAATTTCATTTTCCTTTATCCTGGAAGGACAAAATATTTATGAAGGGTAATTTTTCTTCAGTTGACGAGACTGCTGTTTGGAGAAACAAAGATGACTGAACATCACCTTTTATGTGAAATCCTAAAATCATGTTTATTGGCCAAGTCACAGAAAGTGCCATAGTGATCACAAAAAGTCATCTGTTTTTATACATGTACAGGACACTTTTTTCTTTTTCAAAATACAGGTCTGTTTCCCATAAGAATTTGACAAATTACATGAGAAAAACCAGAACCTTTTACAATCTGAAATTCAGTATTTATTGTTTGAAGTGACAAAGATTACACCACAAAGTTGAGGGTAGGGAGGGCAAGGGAATAACCAACTTATTATCTCTACATACCAAATGTAACTTTCAATGCATTTTTATTATGCAATCATTTAACTGTACATTTTGTTAAAGAAACCTTTTTAAAAATAACAATAAGCAGTTCTATTCTACAGTCATATTGGGGGGAAAACTTTCATATTTCCCTTCTGAATTGCATATACTAATTGAATTTCTCATTCTGCATATATTTTATAGATGCACTCTTTTTAAAAATTTCTTTTAGCACTTCCAACAAGATGCTTCCAAATGTACTTTGATTGCCCTTCATGTACAGTAGTATATTTAAATGTAATGATGAATGAGAGACAATGCAGAATAGAATTATTTTCAGATGCACAAAAGGACTCAGAATGGCCATATAATAGATCTTAGATTTCTTTATGTCATATTTGGTTTAACCTCTAACAGTGACCAGGATTATTCAGTTATTAACGTTGCACAGAGTATGAAACCTTCAGAAACTAAAAAAAAGGAACGCCAAAGGGTAGAATTATTGCTAATCAACATGAAGTAATGGGCCACTATAGAAGCAAATCTTACAAATTAATACTTTAATGGGAAAATATGACTGCAGACAGCATTTTCCAACCTAGCAAACAAGCACTTTTATTGTCTAGTTAGTAAGAAATATGGTGAAATGAAACTTCATGGGGAATTCTGTATTCCTTTGTCCAAAACTTGTGCAAAACCCCTGCTGCTGAATGGTCAACAGTAATGTCTGCAACATTGAGGCAGATAGCCATGTTGGTCTAAAGCAACAGAACGAAGTTTGAGTCCAGTGGCACCTTTAAAACCAACAAAGTTTAATCCTGGGTATATGCGCTCGAAAACATATACCCAGAATTAAACTTCGTTAGTCATCTGCAACATTATATCATTACTTCAGATCAGAACAATTAACAATGCACCTTGGCCATGGGTTCTCCTACCACTTACCTGAGTCCCAATTTCCATACCTTTAGGATATTTCTATAGCTATTCATTTCTTCTCTACCCAGGACCCTTTTCATATCTCTCTCTGGTATATTTCCTTTGCAGAATTCACCATGTCTGCTGACAATATGGAGCCTGAGAAAGAGAACCATAATGACAGCACCCAACAGGTAGGTTGTACATTATTGAACTATCTTCCTATAATCTATAACTCACTTAATTCAGATTACATGCCTTTCTCCATCTTTTTTTTACATTTCTCTTACCTTTTTCTTTTTGTCATGTTCTCAGCATTAGATTTATGAGTGTAAGTGGATTGAGTATTTTTAAATGATAGTATGTCCCAAAGAATACTAATGAAAACTTAAGAAGACATAGTATCAGAGATTTTACTTTAAGTTCCTATGATACAAAATGCAAATCACTGATATAAGACTACTACTAAGTTCTTGGAACAGAGCATGGATAGTTCAGTGCGAAGGTCTTGAGCATGCAAAATGAACCCCAAGTCTCAGGCATGCCATGCTGCCTATTCAAGCAGCAGGATACTCTGTCTGTGAAGTCTTTCCCCCACTATGCCATGCCCATGCTAGGTACTTCCCAAATAGCTGAAATAAGACTGGCCTTCTTCTGCAGGCCACTTCTTCAGGCAGTCTGAAGACAGCTTGAGTATGTGATAGCAAGCATGGAACCCTTACTAAGAACCCAGGGAGGTACTGCAACCCTTACTTGAGGTGATACACACCAAGAGGTATCCAGAGGCTAAGAATGAAATGGCTGTATCAGGTCTTTTTAGTCTTGAAAACATGTTTTTTTTTTCAGTCTAGGGTGGGCCCGCCTACTCTTTATTTTTGACTTTGTGTATTCAAAACCTATCTACTAACAATACAATGCTTTAGAAAAGTTTTTGTTGCAATAAATGTAAGATTTGGTATCAATGGTTAAGATTCAGTGCAACATAACATAACAAGCAATATACAACATACTATAAATGTATAGGTTAGTTCTAAGTTTTCAAATCAAGATTACAAATTTGTGCTTATTGGGACATATTAGGAATACAAAGTCAGTCCATTGTATGAAAATCAAGTTTAATCTTGTGTATCTTTTGTGTTAATCTTGATCTTTACTGATCAAGAAATGGAATAATTTAATCTGAGGAATATGATGGCCATTGCCTTAAGTTGTTGATGAAACTTTGCCCGTGGTAAGTATTGTCAAACCAGCCTTGTATTGCAAGTATTTTGTTACATTTCCATTTTGCCATAATTATAAATTTAGCTGCTATCCAAAGATACACCATGGGGAATCTACAACTTCTGGTAAAGGCTGCAAGTCCTCCTTGGGCTACAGCTGGAGTAGGTCTTGGGCTCAACTGCACTTGCAGACAGACCCCTTTGAAAAATGGCTGGAGCATCTCTACTCCTTGTACATTTTTAAACTTTCTGGCATGCTGTGAAACACCACAAGCAGTTTCATGGGATGGGCTGACAACACCTAATAAGTCAAATAAATATTTTAAGCTACTCTTTTCATATCTCTCTCTGTTAAATGTAGGGTTCCCAAGTACTTACCGCGATCCAGAGGGGGAAACATGCTCCCCGACTGGACCATTCCTCCCTGTAACGCACCATGCTGTCGCCAGGAAGTGACACTGGGCGACGCTCTAGCAACGGGGCTGAAAACTCGATGGTACCATCGAGTTTCCAGCCCCATTGCCAGAGCATCGCCCGGTGTCACTTCCTGGCAACGGCATGGTGCAGCGTGTCTCTTGTCCCCATGGGAATGATCCTGTGAAGACATCTGTGTCCCCCGCCGAATCACGGTAAGTACTTGGGAAGCCTGGTTAAATGTAATGTAATTGATGAGGGGAAAGTAATAATTATGAAAAGCACAGAAAGTTTAAAATGAACTAACTACACAAAACATGACTAAGCAGTAACAAAAAGGAGTCATTCATATATATATATCTGTGTAAAAATGCTAAACCAGAATGAGATATCATTAATCTTTGACACCATGAGGGGATTTAGTTATTAGGATGAGAATGAAAGTAAGTCTATTGAAAGTTTAGATGAATATAAAAATTAGATGAATATAAAAATTCATGGTAAATTCTAATAGTTGAATAATATTCCATTTGAGGCAGTAAAAGCTGAATCCTGAGAAAGACTGAAACAAGTCCTACATATTATATTAATATATTACTATGAGCAAATTTCATTACGGAAACAGGCAGCTATAGACTAACAGAGCAATCATCAGTATGTATACTCAGAAGCAAGTCCCAGTGAATTCAACAAGCTTTACATTCTAGTATTTGTTCTTAGGATTGCATCCTAAAAAGAGTACATGAAAGATGTGACCACTAGCTAATGTACCCCTTCTTGATGGACAAACCCACCTCTCACCACTCATTAAACCATACTGATTGATAGTACACAAAAAAATGACACAGAGTGAGTGATCTGCACTAAATGATTTTGAGCATATAATTTAAGTCCTGTTACAGTCCTTTTTCATTTTAGTATTCATTGATGGCCCATGTCCTGGATAGCCCAGGCTAGCCCAATATCGTCAGATCTTGGAAGTTAAGCAGGGTCAACCATGGTCAGTATCTGGATGGGAGAGACCACCAAGCAATACCAGGGTTGTGACGCTGAGGCAGACAATGGCAAACCACCTCTGAATGTCTCTTGGCTTGAAAACCCTATGGGGTCGCTATAAGTCAGCTGTGACTTGATGGCAAATAAAATAAATAAGTGTTGAAGAACAAGTGTGACCAAATGACTCCTACACATTTCGATCAAAATCAAGAGACTATTAAATGAATAGTATACTGGTGTCATAGTTAGAAAATACATATCTAAATGGCTGTTACTCCATAAAATAGAATATACCTGCTTTCACAGTTTAGCTAACTATTAGCTACTGAGACTGAGACTGTGGCCATGGTATCAAGATTTCAAACAATACTAAATTAAATATTCAAATTGAAACATAAAGGACTCTGTTTTGAAAAACACAGAAGACCCATAATTCCTAATCATGGACAATCAAACTATTTCAAAACCCAGACAAACTAGAGCTCCCTCTCCAGATGGCTGTGATTAGATATCAGAACACCTTGAATTGAAGACCACTTGGATACTTTGTTCCCATTGTAACCAATCAAATGCCATGCAGTCCAATGCAGCGGGGCTCCATACAATTTTCATACACTCCTTTCAAATTTCACATCCCTGTGGCTGCTCTCATTATGAACTATTCAGTAACTATGTTTTACCTATAATTAGCATTCATGAAACATTACTCCATTAGCGTATCCATAACCTATATGGCTAGAGGTGAACGAATATGCAATCTCTCCACTTTTTCTGTTTTCATATGTTGCAACTGTGAACTTTTTCACTCAGCCCATTTTTGTCGCTGGTGTTCCCAGGTTGTCTATTCCCAGCTCTATTTATGTCATTAATACATTACACATATTTATACACCTTTGTACAACAGATGCAAAATAACACTAAAATGTATTAAAATTAGTTCGTCACATGCAGTACAAGAAAATGGCACCAAAAAAGAGTATTCATTTATTTGACACACATGGGGGAAACAAAATCAGACTGGGAGAGGGGGCTGGAATGGAACCAAAGGCATAAGAAATTTGATAGCATCCCTAATAGCTTTATCTTGTACACAGATGTTAATTCACAAAGCATACAAGTACCAACATACAACTTTCTCTGTCTTTGCTGGAGTACTGTCAGTAATACCATAAGCATATTGCCATCATTAACTTAATCACTTCCCATTTTAGATCTTTACCAAAACAATAACAATTGTGCTGTGAATGACTACCAGTGCAGTAGTAAGCAGAGTTACATCCTTCTAAGTCCATTCTCTTAGGGGGTCAGACTCTGTTTAGAATGGCACTGTAAATGTCAAGCAGAATGCTTACATTGTCATCATAGAACACCCCTGGTATTTCTTTCTGATACCTTCCCTAAAATTGTTGCAAAAATGTCAGGTAAAAGTCACTCCTCTCACCCCAAACCATCCCATCATGCTACACTACCATCCCAGTATTAACGGCTAATACAGCTTGGATATAAATGTCATCTAAAAGCGGCATGCATTTTATACAATCTGCTGAGTTTTTTATACTGTTTGGTCTTTCTTCACTCTGAACTTGATCCTGTAAACCCAGCCTAATTCAACTACATTTTTGAATTTGATGTTTCTGCATTTGAAACTAATCAACTGCTAAAAATTAAAGACTTAGTAATATATGTTACAGAAATTAGTGGGCAGCTGTGACATTCCACGTAATGCTGCTCCTTATCATTTTTTCTGAGCATTGTCCAATTGTGATGCATATAGAAGAAGAGAAGAGATTGGATTTATACCCCGCCCTTCACTACCCAAAGGTATCTCAGAGTGGCTTACAAACTCCTTTCCCTTCCCCTCCCCACAACAGACACCCTGTGAGGTAGGTGGGGCTGAGAGAGCTCTTGACAAGAAACTGCTCTTTTTCAAGAACAGCTGTGCCAGAATTATGGCTTGCCCAAGGTCATCCAGCCAGGTGCAAGTGGAGGAGTGGGGAATCAAACCCAGTTCTCCCAGATTAGAGTCCGCACACTTAACCACTGCACCAAACTGGTTCTCATATACAGTGCATATGCAGTAAGAAAGACTATGGCTCTCACACTGCATTACTTCTGTACTTCATCCATTTCGACAGGTGTGCCTGGTCACTGGAAATACTGTTGGAGCTCATATTCACCGAATTCTTGGAATACAAGCTTCAAAAGTTTGCACTGCTCACTTTCATTACAAAGGAGAATATTATAGCCCTAAGTTCTTTTCTGATCCAAGCCAAAGAAGCGCTATTTTCTGGCCATCCTTCCCTCCCCTACTTCCAAACAGAAAGCAGATGAAACACTAAAGCACCTCTGCTGCTCCCTGCCTCTCCTCTTCCCTTCCCTGTGCCTACTACCTCAGGCAGTTTTGGCAGTATCTAATGTGCTGAGATGCATCTTGAGAAATGCAGTCTTCAAGGATCATCTTGGCAGCATGCCTCATACAATGCTGAAATATTGGTTGAGGCTGTAAGGCTGGAGAAAGAGAGGAGGCAGGAACTCTCTACCTACCCTTTGGCTGGCAATTTATTGGGCTGACCACTGCCTCAGCAAAGCAAAGCAAAGCAGCAGTATGATGGGTTTGATGAAAGAGCAGGCGGAAGTAGGACTAGGACTTATGAGCTGAGAATTATCAGCAAAAAATTTTTTTCCCCCCTGAGAGTTCACTAATGTTAGTGATAATTTGCTGTGCCCTTTCTGATTCAAGCCTGGCAGTTTTCAGCCATCTCTACTGATCACTAGGAATGGCATATTCCCGTTTCCTTCAGACTGTGTTTCATTATCCTTGAGTTCTGTTCTTATTGTCTTCCATTGTAATTTGGCATACACTCATAAGGGCCACCAAGAGAGGATGGACTACACAATATTCCAGTGGGTGCAGTCAACACAAAGGCCTAGAGAGCTGGGCAAGATGCTTTCAACTATAGTAGCTGCATCCTGTTGAAATCAAGCATCTTGCGTGTCGTCTAAAAGTGAGAACATGGGGGAGACCTTTGTTCTAAGTAATTGCTGTAGGGAATGGCTACTAAAAGGCAACCATACTTTTAGAGGGAAGATCCCTAGTTTAGTGTAGTGTACAAAGTTGTCATGCAAAACATCTCACATTCAAACCTTGATATTATCAGAGAAGGAATCTCATGTTCAATGGACCTTGGCCAGATATATTAGAAAACAGAGTAGATCGTACTGAGCTAGAGGGACCAAAGATCTGACTCATCATAATTATTCTACCTCTGGTATATGGTGTTGCTTACCCTAGTAGATCAGAGTGGTTAAAAATGAGGACCCAAACAACATGGTATCACATGGCATAAGAATATTTCTTTGAAACCACATTTCATGTTTTCTTTGTGGACATAATCAGTAAGACCTTTTAGCAATCTTTATTTCTTTTCTATTAATTCTGAAGTACCTCATCTTTTTAAATAACCTTTGCAGAAAATCCAATTAAAGTGGACAAAAGAACATCACTGAGGTTTGAGTCAATAATCTACATATTTATATTTTACTGCCTTTAGTGGGATTTGAATGTCATTTGCACAGCACAAACCCAACAAATCAGTCTGATTCATAGTAAGATATAATTTCAAGTGCTTTCATCTGCTTTTGTACACCCACCTCCTTAAAAACAATTATTTACCAACAAAAAGATATGCCCTTTGCTCTGAATTTTCAGAACAGCTGGCATATGAATATGACCTTTTTTTTGGTTTTCTCTGACAATCTTTTCAGAAAATTATGTGTTCCACATATTCTCAGACACATTTATACCAACGCACTATTAATTTTCCTGAAGCTCTTTAAGAAAGGAATTGCTTTCATTACGTGTATATCAAAAACATAGTTCAAGGTGAACATCTTTCTGACTGCAATGCTTCAGGCAAATCCACAATATAATGTTGCACATGCTAACATTCATATTTATCACATATTTTAATGCAGCGTCTGTTGTTATGAAAGAAAGATCTTCAATTGCCAGTATATCTTGGAAGAGGACAGGAGAAATCTCTGCATCTTGACTTTGAGAGAATTAGCATTTCACCATAATTTATACTTTGATAGGTACCTTCTTTCAGCTGATTTTTCTGTGGTATCCCCCTATAATTAAAATCTTTTCTGAATAAATACTTTTTAAAAAAGCAATGGGTTAGATCCTGCATATCTCTACCACCAGCACATACACTTTTGACTATCAGAAGGAGCTTTCCATTGAAACAAGATGTTTACATCAGGAAGGTTCCACCCACCAGAGGAAAGTGCCTCAGCTCACGGAGCAGATTTGTAGGACACACCTAATGTATTTTTCTTACAAGTGCTTGATTTAGACATTACTGGAAAAAATTAGATACTGAATCCATCTGACCAGTCATTTTCTTTCATTAATATAGTACCCCAATAAAGAGGAAAAGGACAGTAAGTCCAGTGGCGAGCTGGACTCGGGGTCTTCTGGAGAGGACTCTCTGTCTGAGAAAGGGGCAGCGGCTCCTAAAAGCCCTTATAAACTGCGGAAGATAAGAAAAAAATGAGGATTGAAGGACTCTGAATTGTGTCTTTGATAATAATGTTTTTAATATTGAGATGCAGAGGGGTCTTTTCACAACAGTTAAATTTAAAATTTAAAAGGTATTCTTGGGTTTTTAGTCAGTAGTGGTTATCTTTTCTTTCTCCTTAAATGTAGTACCCCTCCCTTTTTTCATTGTAGTTTTGTAGTCTATATAAAAATGCAATTAAAAAAAAAAACCCTTCGGGGGCCAAAAAAAATAGTACCCCACACTCAGTTTCTCTTGCTATTAGGTTGGTGGTGTTTTCCCATTATGGTAAACAAACCACTGCCCTTCTGTCTTCCTTGTCCAATTACAATATCATCAGTCATCATTATCTTCTTATATTCTAATAGTGAAGTTGGCCAAATTTGAAGATACTTAAATCTGGTGAGTGGAGCTGTCAACAGGCAGAACATCTACAAACTTGAACTATGCCCCAAGTTTGCAGAACTATCTGAAATCTTAGGGGGGGAAATTACATGGTGTTTTTTTTTTTTCAAAACCTCAACATGATAAAAGAAGTGCCTGTAGCTCAGTGGCTGTTGCTAGGCATTCCAGGCTGGGGTTCAGTGAGTAGAATTTATTTATTTATTTATTTATTAATTATTCAAATTTATACCCCGCCCTCCCCCGTAGGCAGGGGAAGGGTGCAAGGTATTTTCCAGGGCTGTTTTGACCTTTGAGGGAGGACTCATTAGGGCCTAGCCTGGATGGAGTTGCCAGTTCCAGGTTGGGAAACTCCTGAAAATTCTGGGGTGGAGTCTGAGGAGGGCAGGGTTTAGGGATGGGCCTCAGCAGGATATAATGCCACCCTCCAAAGCAGCCATTTTCTCCAGGGAGACAGATCTCTGTTATCTGGAGATGAGTTGTAATTCTGGGAGATCTCCAGGTCCCACCTGGAGTTTGGTCAACCCTAGGCCTGGCAATAACCACTTAGTGACTTGATACCTCCTAATCCGCATGACTCAACTAGGCCTGGCTGCTTGCTTTTCCTCAACAGCAGCCACCCTATCAAAGCCACTGTGGTTTAGTGGTTAAAGCTTCTGAATAGAGTCTGGGAGACCCAGTTTATCACCAGTCTGCTGTGGAAGCTCACTAAGTAATGTTGTGCCAATAACATACTTTTAGCCTAAACTACCTAACAGTTAAAAGACGCCTGCTCCTTGGGAGGAAAGCGATGGCGAACCTAAACAGCATGATAAAAAGTAGAGACATCACCCTGCCAACAAAAGTCCGCATGGTCAAAGCAATGGTATTCCCAGTAGGCATGTATGGCTGTGAGAGTTGGACTATAAGGAAGGCCGAGCGCCGGAGAATAGATTCTTTTGAACTATGGTGCTGGAGAAGACTCTTGAGAGTCCCTTGGACTGCAAGAAGAACAAATCAGTCAATCCTCAAAGAAATCAACCCTGACTGTTCCCTGGAAGGCCAGATAATGAAACTGAAGCTCAAATACTTTGGCCACCAAATGAGAAGGGAGCACTCACTGGAAAAGACCCTGATGCTGGGAAAGATTGAAGGTCAAAGAAGACGGGGACGGCAAAGGATGAGATGGTTAGACAGTGTCAGCGATGCAACGAACATGAAATTGAGCCAACTTCGGAGGACGGCGGAAGACAGGAGAGCCTGGCGGGAGATTGTCCATGGGGTCGCGAAGAGTCGGACTCGACTGTGCGACTGAACAACAACAACAACCTAACAGGGCTGTTGTGTGGATAAAAGGAGAAGAGGAGAATGATATAAGCTGCTTTGATCCCCAGGGTGGAGAAAGGTGTGGTATAAATGAAATAAATAAATAATAAATATAACTGAAAATGAGAGGCAGATAAAAGGTAGGTTAGTGAATGGCTGAGAAGGAGACAATGAGGCAGGGAAAGGGGAGAGGATATGGGGTGTCAGGAGGCAAGGAGGAAATAGTGGAGGGAGAGGAATACAGGGGAAAGTGCAGTGCCACCCCACCTTTCCTTGAGGGTTCTCTACCTGGCCCAGTGGCTGGTGTAGTACAACTGGGCCATAGTTTTCCTAGGCAGAGGCTGCTGAGGTGGGGGAAAAGGAAAGCTAAAGACAGAGGGGCAGTTAAATTTGGGTTGGCTGTTGGGTGGGAAAGAGAGAAGGAAGCAGGAAAAGGGGAGGGGCTATGGGGTCTTTCAGGAAAGGAAAGAGGAAATCGTGGGGGAGGGGGAAATGAGATGTCTCCTGCAAGTCCTTCTGATTTCTCTCTTGTATACATAGGTTAACAGAAAGATGTAGTTGCTGCTTCCCTACAGAATCGCAGGAAGGACTACATTTTGTAGAGAGGTCCATGTCAGACGATACCCTGTGGTGAAGAGAGAGTGAAGGTACTGGTGCAGGATCTTCCCCATGGGTTTGCTTATTCTGTGTGACAGCCAACATAGTAGAGAGAATACGCACTGAAGTAGGACTGGTTAGATCTGGGTTCAAATCCCTGCTCAGCCCTGAAAATCAATGGGTAAACTTGGACCATGACTCTCTTAGCCAAGCCTACCTCACAAGGTTGTTGTGAAGATAAGGGGCTGGATCCAGCAGAAATTTCAACATGTACTAGAGTCCTTGTACAAGTGCAAGTGTACTACAAAGTACACTCAATTTCCTATGTACTGGAACTGTCCTAAACCCAGGGCAAGACAAAGCCATCTTTAGAACCACATGGCCATAATGAACTAAGTAGCTGAATTGTCAAGAAGCTGCCCTAACTTGCCAATGGAGGAAGAATCACAAAAGTGGTCTAAGATTTCTATCAAAATGCAAGTCTACCATTAGTTAAAATTGTTACATTGAAACTGCAGTATTGTCACTGTGGTAACTTAAAAGAACTGATTCCTGAAAAGTTCTGTTTGCCAAATGCCTAAGGCTCATAAAACAAGTTTCCTTCTACTGTGTTATGGACAGAGGGGGAAAATATCTAGTTACATTTCGTATGACACATTTCAAATGACTGCGACACCTTTATTCCTGTCCAAGGAATATTTGCCAACTGTTGCCAGTACAGAAGAATCTGAGCAGAGAAGCGGAACAAAACAGCACTCAGAACACCGGAGGGGAAGGAAAAGCAACTCACAAAGGTAGAGCAAGCATTAATCACAAAAATGGGGATGTTAATCATGTGGCAGACATCAAGATTTACTACACACTGTTTCTTTCCCTCCAGCTAGACTTCTGAAAATTGGCTACATGAAAATTAAATTGTGCTATGAGCATTATATTGTCATTTTCAATAAACAGACAACAAGTCATGCACATATATAATTAATCTAATCAGGAAGTACATATTGTGGAATGAGATTTTCCAGTAACCTGCAGATTACAGAGGCTGTATTTCTATACCAAATAAAGAAGCAAATGGCATACAATACAATAGCTGCTTTACAGACACCGTCACCTGTTTAATTAGATGAAACAAAAGGATTCCATTATGGTTAAAGATCACAATTTGATGAACTTCTGAAGGGATAATGCTTGTAATTGCTTGTTACAGCACTTTCTGATAGCAAGCTTAGACACTACATCATTTGTGGCAGAGTGGTGTGGAAGGGAAGGTGAGATCCACTTGGCATTTGAGTACATGGAGTAAGTGATATCATATGATAAAAGAACACATTGTTTGCCAAGCTCCTTTCAGTTCTGTTTAACCATTAAGAAGCGATGCTGACACTTACAGGCTAACACAGATCTTAGGAATCATGTTGACAACAATGACACATTTCTGAACTTAATGGCACAATATCCCCATGCTTTCCCTCTAGAACCTGGACTTAATAGAAACTGCAGGTCTTGAAAATATGGTTTTCAGTTCATAGTTGAGAATCCTAAGTATCCATAAATCCACATTAGCTAATACAATTCAGTCTGGAACCCAAATGCAGCCTCACCTAAGAAAGACTAAATTGCCCAAAGTACTGCAAGATGCCATTCAGTGGTTGCCTCCCACTAAGGATGCCACCACATCATGCATACATGCACTCATGCATATACATGCACTCCTGGAGGAGGGAGCAGAGCATGTAGTTCATGTTCTCTCATGTTCAGTATAATGGGCTGCTCTCTGTGTCACTTTCACATTTTTCACACAGCTCTGTTCTAAGCACTCAAATGAACTCTTTTCCCACATTTGCCACCAACACTTGCTGCAAACCTTACTTCTTTCCAGTCAAGCTTCTGATCGTTCTACTGCTCTTAAATCTGCGACTATTACACTTAAGTGATTATTCCAGCATGTTACTCTCTATCAACATGACTTCACCACTGAAATGATTCCCTTGCTTTTATGTATCTGTCAACTGACCTGCTAGAAAATCTAAACCTGAATGTATCATGAATTCACAAAACTAACCTTTGTGTTGTCTATTGTGAGATGTGGCACACTCACAAAAGGGAAAACCAAAAGGATAGTTTGTGTAGGAAAAAATGAAACTGTAGACATGCTAAGCATGTGTCTGAAGCCACACTTTGCAGCTGTTTCAAGGAAGGCAGAAGCATAAAAGGGACCTCACTTTAAAAAATGTTGTGGATATTCCCATGTGGTACAGATGATCCTAGTACATACAACATGAGCAACATGAGCCTGCGTGCGGGGAGGGCGGGGTATAAATGAAATGAAATAAAATAAATAAATGGAACGTTTTCTGGATTAACAAAGTTTCTGTGAAAATGTGCATGTATGGGCAGAAGACTGGACTGTGACATTAAGAAGCAAGCTAAACCAAGTGATCTCTGTGATGCTGGCAGTGTGACAAGGTCAGCTCCTTAAATATAAACATAAATGTCAACGGAAATGTACAAAAGGAAAGCTAGACTAGCAACAGATCCACTGTCTTAAATGGCTCTAAAAAGGCAGTTGATTCAGGACAGACAAAACAAAATACTTCTTTACTCAATGAGTAACTAGATTGTGGAATTCACTGCCAGTGGATGTAGAGAGCATCCCAGAAATGGTTTGGAAACTCCCTTGGAGAGAACAGAGGCTTTGACATCATTCATGTAGAAACTGGACATATTTACAGTTTAGAGCACAACTCACCTTGCCTTTATACCTTTTGTAATGAATCGGGCTAACCTGCCCAGTCTGGTTCTAGTAACTAAATATGAATTATTAACATCCATTCCAATCCACAATGCAAGCAAGAAAGCCTACAATGGATTCTTGTAGCCCTTGGATAAGCCTTGCCTGTTAAAACTGCATCAGTTACCTTAGCCATTTCATTCAACCTCTTCATTAGAATATCCTCCTGTATGGTCCCCTGGAGACATTCACTATTCCATTATAAGTGCAACATGAGCATCCAGGATGCTAATTGCCTTAACTATTTAATCCAGTGCCTTTCCCCCATCCTCTCAGACTCTAATTGATTACTACCTCTGAATGTAAACAAATCAACAGCCTGTCTGTGAAATTTTTTAATTGTCTTTCTGAATGTTCAGCTGCACTGCATCCATGCACCTCGAATTTGGGAGTTCAGGTTTCCTTTTCCAGAACTTCTTTGCTTCACAGTTCAGTTATTCAAACATAGCTTTTTTTTCAGGTGTATGCCTAAGATTTCTGTGTCTGTTTAAAAGTGTAAACTATGAATGTGCCAAGCAAGTATCTGAAATACATGTACCATACAGATATCCTCATCAGAGACTCAGGATTTGCTCTTACAGGAGTATAAGAGATTTGCTGCTGTGAACCAGGAACAGGCCCAAGTGTTAGAGCAGCCCTGGGAGAAAAGACAGCTTTCTCTTGCTCTGAGCTCTCTACACTTCTGGTTGTGCACTACAGCAAAAAACTGGAAAGGGAAGCTATCAGTACACAGAGAGATCAACCTGGGACTGGCTGAATGAAGGCCACTCTTAAGGTAAAACTCAACAACCAACTAATTAAAGAGATACAATGACATTTTCTGCAGTTATCAAACAGGTAATTCTAGAGTCGTGCTGTTGCTGGTTTGGTACCACAAGGGAACCTGCATTTGTCATAGATCCTCTCAAGTATGATGGAAAGAGAAGCTGGTACAATATTTCAATTGATATTCTATTTCTATTTGGGATTTGATGGTATTATTTTATATCTTAACAAAATGTTTGCTTAGGTTGGTAAAATAAATAAAGCCCTAATTTAAAATATAGATTCTTCTTGAAGCTTAGTTTGATTTAAAAGTATGGATATATTTTAATATATACATTATTTAAATTAGTTCATGTTCATGGCTTATCAGGAAGGGTGGAGAAACTGCTTTACCTAGACCTTGTGCTATAATTGGACTTGTGAATGTCACCCAGTGGTAGGGAAGTCAGGTCCTGAGTGCCACTGCAGTGTCTGCACAGCAGTCTCTACACCCATAATTCTCAAAGCAGAGGCTACTACCTTAAAGAGGCAGAGGCAGTTGCTACAATGGAGTCTCTTTAACTCCTCTCTGTTTCAAATATGGCACATGTAAATGGGAATCCAAGAATGTCCATGGCTTTGATCTTTTGATCAGGTAGGAGGAAGGGCTTTGCTACTTCTCTTCCCATGACTGAGCATTTATACCCTTTGGCAGAACTAAAATCTCTATTTCTCAAAAAAAAAAAAAAAAGGAAACGAAACGAAACGAAAGGAGCTTTCTTATTCCAAATCATAAAATGCTCTAATCTCTGATTTGGTGATCATACACAGAGTCTTTCTTGGCCTGAGATGACAAAGTGGCACTCCTTTAAATCTCAGATAATGAGATAAAACACATACAAGTCTTTAGGGGAGAAATATTATGAAAGTATAAACAAGAAGCTGTAAACCAGCATCCTTTACTGCTACGTCAACCGTCTTGGCTGCTATATATTTAAAATATGCACAGCATCAAATACTGTGCTATTTGGCATTCAGGTAACTATACAGCCACAAAGAATATTAAGGAGAAAAGAAATAACATAATAAACCATGCAGACTTGTCAACCTGTTCTGCACATTTAGAACACAACGGTTAGAAAAACAAAAAGCTACCCTACATTATAAAATATGATATTTGTTTTCAAACACTACCTGCTGTTGTTTTAAAGTTCTGCATAATCATCTCTTGTTCTTGTATTTCCCAAACAAAGGTTTTTGTTGAAGTAAAATGGCAGACCAGGTTGGGATTCAAACAATAGCTAGTGAAATTATTTTGTCCCATTCACTTGAGCCATGGCTTGCTTGGCTTCTAATGATGGTATTGAATAGAATAAACCAGGCAACAATTCCAACTGCAATAATTAATTCAGTTCTTTTAACAGTCAAAAAGGAAATGGTTTCCCAATGTCTATACAGTTTCTTTGATCTTTTTGAACAGTACTAATCTAAACCCCAACCAAACCAAACTACAGCATAAGTGTTGCCGTATAATTCTGCAACAAGGTAATGATTTGCAAAGCAGGTTACATAGATTAGGTTTTCTGTGCACATCAGAAGCACAGGTCTTAGTCAAAGCCACATTCCAGCTTAAACCGCATTTCACATCAGATAACATCCTTAATTTGTGTGGCAAAGGGCACTGAAAGCCATTATAAGCAAAGGTTTCATTTTATGGGATTTTGCATGGCATTACTCTACCTTCAGTGGTGGACTGGATAAGGATTTCTGACTGCAAGGTTTTAACAACATGAGCAGTGAAATGGATTATTCATACCAGTACATGGGCATGTGCAACCCGCCCCCCCATTTAAGTATAAAGAATCCTTCTGCATGATGCAATTAACCACAGAGCAGAAATGTTTGAAAGACAGCAAATGAATTTTGTCCTCTGTAATGAGCAGCACCAACACCTTTCTCCACCTCTGAAGAGAAGGTACTTTATCCAGACACAGTAAAATAAAACCCAGGCCTTTTTAAAATTGTTTGCACAGCAATTACTCTTAATGTAAGCTGAGCTGTCTCCTCTATGGACCAAACAGCAGGACTTTTGCATATTTGTATTTAGAAGGTCACAGGGGCTTCCATGGAAGGGGTGAAACAGAGTAAGGAACAGACGGCTTCAGACTGGTGCTGTTATTAGTGGTGACACACTAATGGTTGTACCCTGTGCTTTACCAGGTGCCATTACCCATACACTAGGAAGGAACAACTATCTGGAGCAGTTTGATACAACTACATCAAATTTAGGCAATGCAATTCTATCATCTGTAGTCAATAGGAGTTAAATCCTGTCAATTAATTCATAGATCCATGGTGGGGTTCACTCAGTAGGATTGACTCAGAAATACACGGTGTTTACAAAAGGAGCAATCAATAGGACTAAGGGTTTCTAGTAAGGTAGTGTTGAATCATCCCACTCCAGCTGATCTTGCCTGGTGGTATTCTGTTTGTTTTGTTTGTTTCCAGTGGCTTCTTCTTCCTCTTCCTCCTCCTCTTCTTCACTTTCATCTGACTCAGCACTGGTTGTATCATCTTCTTCATCTTCTACTTCCTCCTCCTCACTTTCTTCCTCTGCATGATGAGGCTCTTCATATTTCTATATTGTGCAGAAACACACAGGAGGAATATCCCACTTAGAAAAACAGTGTTCTTACCTGTTTTGAAATTCATCAATATTTTGCCAGATGTCTAGCGAGGTCTGTGATACAAACTGCTGAGCCGAAATTTCACTTCTGGAGGCTAACATGCATTCAAGGCTCTGTTCAAACCATGGATGTCATTGTGCCAGCCTACTTTAATTCATATATAACATGAGGTAGAACTGCCTATGGACAGGGGGACTTCAAAGAGATCCTTATCAGCATTACACCACCTTACCATCCAGCCTCCCATTTGGAACAACATGAGATTAGCTGGACTCCAATTTCATTCTCACATCTCTTTGTTAACTTTTGCATTTAAGTGCTAATTTGCTGCCATCCATTGATCCTACTGGCCATCCATTCAAATTTCAGCTCTCCATATGCATCTGGGCTCTGAGTGGCCTCTCCTAACAGCTTACCCCCCATCCATCCTCTTTGCCCTGTAACTAGCTTTTGAGATTTTATTCTGGTTTTGTCTGAAGAAGTATGTTTTGCACATGAAAGCTTACACTTTGAATAAAACTTTGTTGGCCTCAAAGGTGCCACTTGACTCAAACTTTGTTTTCATGAGATTAGCCAGTCACAGTTATGAACCAAGCAAGAGGCTTTGGGATCACCCTGTACGGGGATCTCTTTTTACTCAATTCATGCTTGTCACTGGGTGTGGTATTGTAAATAGGCCTGGTTTTATGACTGATTAGGCCATAACCAAGGTGATAGGCTTTGAGGGGAATCCTGCATTAGGCTAAAATGTTGAGCTGATCATCTTTCAAGTGTCCATTCCAGTCTTACACAATAGGCTTACTATTCCCCCAGATCCGGCCGGCAAGGGGAACTCCACCCCCAAAGTCCTGGGATTGTGCCAATATGCCCAGTGCGATGACTTCACCTGGAGGTGATGTCATTGCACCGGGCACATTGCCATAGAGTTTCTGGCTGAATGCTAGAGTGTCCCCGGCGACATGCCTAGTGTGATGATGTCACTTCTGGGTGAAGTCATTGTGGTGTGCGTGCTACGTGCGCACACCAGAAGATCCCAAGGAGGAGCCAGGAGTCTCCCACTGGCAGAAGGTAGGGACCTGTCAACCCTATTACACAATTATATGACCTTAACATTCAAAGAACTCACTGTAAAAGTAACTATAGATAATGTCAAATTTAAAAAAAGTTGTTAGATATGCTTTGTTGCTTACCTCCATAGGGTTGACAGTGATGGTCAAAGCTGAATCATCCCAATCCATTTCATTTTCTTTACTGCTTTCATTTTCCTTTGAACTAAGTTGGTAAGCTGACCGAATTCTATATACCCCCAAAGCAACAATGAAGACTAGGATGCTGACACAGATTACTATGACAATTGTAGCCACACTTGGAAGTACTAGAATGAAATAAGAATGGAGTAAACATATCTTCCCTATATTCCATCCATACAATACATCTTATTTTTGTTTATATAAACATACAGAGAATATATTTATTGATGTAAAATATTTGCATGCTGCCTTTTCACCCACCAGGGTCCCCAGGGTAGCAAACAATCCAAACAACGTTTAAAATACATAATAAAATCTATACAATATTTAATATAATTAAACAAAACGTATAAGCACACACCAAGACAAAAAACAGGGAGGAGAGCCAATGAGAGTTAATGAGGGAACACCAAACAAAGCAAAAAAAGTCTTTAACCACTGTCAGAAGACAACAATAGAGGGAAACAGATGAATCTCCTTCTGGAGAGTTTTAGCTCCATGACTGAGAAGGCCGCTTCTGGGGTTGCCACCCTTCTAAATGTGTGAATATGAGCTGACTGACAAATTTTGTACATTGTCACAGGATTATTTAGGTAGTTTGCAGATGAAATTTCTGTGGCAACTTGCAGCCTCTCAACTCTGCTGAGGTAGTTGACAGCAATAGTCACAGCTATACCTAGCTCTAAGCTAAATGTAAAAGTCTGACTCTAAAGACTATAGATTACATTTTAAGCCAGCCCAGAAAGGTGTCAAGGCAGAGTAGATCTCTGCCTCTTGAAGGGCTCCCGCTGACCTCCTTAAATTACCACCCATTGCTCAAGCACCATAGTAGCTGGCAAACCCTATTTGTTTTATTACCTAGATTTCAAGTACTCTGACTTGCCAAACTGAAAGGCAGAGTTTTTGCCATAGTTGTTTCTTTAAGACTAGCTTGTAAGCAAGTCAAAACTCAGAGACTCAGCAATGAAGGGTAACACATGAGAGAGTCGAGCATCTGTGTGAGTTCAGTAACTGAGCAAGTAGTCCAGGGCACTAGACTCTGCTCTCGCTATTGGATAACTGCATAGTGCCAAATAAACACTTTATCTTAAACTAAAGGGCAGTAAAAGACAGACAGTAATGGAAGCAGAAAGCCTGCAAGGAAATTGTACAGTGTGTCGCATGTATGACTATATGCCTGCCAGAGTTGCGAGTGTGTACTTGGTGCTATGAGTTCCTGACTCTCAGATAAATTACTCCATCTCCTTTAAGGTTAAGGATGCTGAGAGAAGCAGACAAGTATGTAGACATTCACAGATGTGCTAGAGGCATCCCAATTCCATGTTGACAGTTTCACTGTTGTCAGAGAGAATAGGAGGCTGTCAGTCTGAGAAGGAGGGAAGGATCTCTTAGAGGACCCATTCCTCAGACAAATGTATATTCTCTCATGCTGAAGGGATAAAAGGAGGGGTAGTAGGAGCTCCAATCCTTAGTGATGTATAATGGTGGGTCTGTGACCAGTGTTTTGAGTGCATATTGACCTTTGTACCTGGTGCAAAAGTTGACATTATGAATTGCCTAAATATGCTGGGAGATAGTGCAGCAAAGGAGTCAGTGCTCATTACTTTTTATTATAATTTATTTGATTTATATACTGCCCTCCCCTCAGTGGGGCTCAGGGCAGTTAACAACAATTTATAAATACAATTCTAATAAATAATTATATGCACATACAGATAAAAAGTGCACACATACAGATAAAAAATGTAAAACAATAAACCAATAACAATAAAAACTTATCAGATGATGTTAGACATTAGGTATCCTCCCTTGGGGAGGAGACAGGGAGGCCAGGCTTGATGGTAAACTATTGATGTCCTCAACCATAGACCTGGTGGAACACCTCTGTCTTACAGGCCTTATGGAACTGTTTTAAGTCCTGCAGGACATGGACGTCACTAGGCAGAGAGTTCCACCATGCTGGTGCCAGGGCCAAAAAAGCCCTGGCTCTGGTTGAGGACAGCTGTATATCCTTTGGGCCAGGGATCACCAGGAGGTTCTTATAGTGTAGTACTCTTTGTTTGATTTCGGTAGCATCAATGCATTTCATTTTGGTAGCATCAATGACAACATCAATTTGATTTTGATGCTCAGTTTGCTTTTGGAAGCATCAGTTTGATTTTGGTAGCATCAGTGACAGTGGGAAGTGTAGTTGTGCGGTCCTGGAAGAAAAAAATAGGTTGCTGGGTGGGAAATTAAAAACCTTCGAGGCAACTTTCTTAGCAATACTGCCTGTTCCACATACAGAGCCAGCTAGACAGAGAGAGATGGGGTAGGGTGTGTGTGTGTGTCAATAAATGGATAAGATGGTGGTTCAGGAAGGATTTAGATTTCTTAAGCAGTGCAGAAGGCTTTGGGACAAGCCAACCCTGTACAAAGGAGACAGGTTTGATTGAAAGGAAATGGACTCACACTGCTGGAGCTTAACATAAAAAAGGCAGCAGAGCAATTTTTATATTAATTTCTGTGGGATGGCTAGCAAAGTGCTGGGCTAGATGAGCCATAGGTGGTGCCATCCTTCTTCTCTTGAAACCCTTTCTGTGCAAGGAACAACTACCCAGAACACCTACATAGTTTATCTCTCTCTTCTAAGAGGATGGACAAATTTAACAATTTTCAGTCCTATCCAGGGCTTTTTCCCATGACAATGAAATGAAAATGCCATTCATATGTTCCTGCTATGATGATAAAAGTTCACATCCATTTGGGTGGCTACTGCCAGAAACTGAAAGCTGAACTAAATGGTTTTGGGGTATCTTCTGGCAATTCAATCCGTATTAACACAGTTAATACCTGAGCTATGAATACTGTTTATGCTCTCCTCTGGGTGATGTATAGACTGGAGAAATTGTGGCTGTATTACCATATGATTTACATATTCCATAATATTAGAGTTGGAATTGTGCAGAATATTAACCTAGAAGAGGAAAAGAGAGAATTAATGTTACTAGTTGATCAGAATTCAAGTGTCATGCCTCTCTGTGGTTAACATTACAGTTGAAAAGTTGTCATCAAACAGAAGCTTTGTTTCTTTATTCTTTGCAACTCTTCTATGATTTCAGCCTGCCCACAAGCATGTTATAGTTGAAAATAAATAAATGAATACATAAATTGTAGAATTAATTCAGCATCACAATACACAGCTCTAGCACTAGACATTTAACACACACACAGATCTCCTAAAATGAGGAAGAAAATGCCTATTCAGAAGGAGGGGGAGTTTTGAAAAAACATGCATACTATCACTTCGAAATTTTGCTTCAAAAGCAATGATCTTTGAGAACAGTTGTCTGAATGGTTGTTCCAACAACAGTGACCCTGAATTGGAATGGCTGGAACATGTTTTCTCCCCCCCAAAATAAGTAAAGGTAGCACTGGTCCATCTATTTCAGTAGTCTGCTCTGACTGACTGCAGCTTTTAGGGTCTTTCTCAGCACCTGCTACCAAAGATCTCAGTGACTGAATCTGGGATCTCCTGCATTCAAAGCAATTTCTCTACCACTGTGCCATATGTTGTACATTTAGATGCATTATAGTGCCCCATAAGTATCCTTGTTTGAGGAGGGAGCAGCTACAACTCTCTACAGCTCTTTTATACAGTATCCTATCAATCAGGCAGGAGCACTAGTGCTGCAGAGCTTAGCACAATTATACATTTTCCTAGGTGACAACATGAATTTTAGACAAGGCTCTGCCACCCTCTGCTAGAGGATGCTGAACTATAGCCTCACATAGTAATATTAGACAGCACTATGTTTTCTAACTTTTGCCTTTTTCTGTTTTTTTACATGACCTCTAAGAGAAACTATATGCTGTTGATATTCTCTGATCAACATTTCGATCTTTGTGTGGATTCTAGGGGACCCCCACCACCATCAAAAACCTTGTTCCACGTTACGGATCTAAATGTCAGTTTGGTTTACTTTGTTTTTTTGCTACAATAAGAATTTGATGGTAGATTTTCCCCAGGACTAGAACTCAATATGTATTAAGTGGGATAATAACAGCAACTAACACTGGATCTGATCAAAACAAACATTAGCTTCTTATTTCTGCATGCAGTGACGTGTGTGGATGGTTACAACACTTGATATTTTTCTATTTTTACTTCTTCTTTTTGCATCCCACATTTACTTTGCTGAAAAACTAAAATGTGACTGAAAAACAGCCATTATACTAATACTTCACCAAGAGAAATATTCTTATGTATGAAATGGGAACCAGAGACTGGAAGTGGGACAACAAGGCTTCATTCTGCAAAGGAAGTGCCAACATCTGACAATTTATAGTCTCAGCAATAGATAATTCTGAAGGCTCCATTATCAGCTAAGGAGTATGGCAAAAATGCACACAGTGGCGAAGCCACTTCCTGTTGTTTATTTCTTCAATATCTATTTTTGTATTGAGGCTAGAAGAGAATGGATAGAACAATCATCTGCTAAGAAGGGACAAGAGGAGATAAATGATGGATGGAAAGAGACAAAAGGTTCCTTTTTCACTTTAAGATTACTATGGGTTTGCATTCTGAAATTCTGAACTGAAAAGATATACATAAATCACTGTTTCAGGTTATTACTGTGATTTCCTGAATGGGAAACACAAATCCAGGATTCTTAGGCATTATGAAAAGCACCACCTAAAAAAACCCATGTTGTTTTTTTTCTTGTTCAGGTGCTTCATGTCAGGAGCAGCAGATGCCTTATTTTTCTTTCCTGATTTTCTGGGCAATTGGCATTTCTCTCTTGCAAGGGATCAAGAGTGCTCTCAGCTAATCATCATTAAAGGCAAGCCCTAGAAAAGCAATTTTTTAAGGCTTGCAGCTGCTGCTCTGAAACATTTTCAAAGGGACCCCTACCCACCAGAAACTCTTTAAATAGCAGTAAATGGTAGAAATAATTAATGTACCCCTACAGTGGATGCTCAGTATGAAGACATGTGACTTATAGCAAACAAACGATTGATCCAGTGTGGTGTAGTGGTTAAGACTTGGCAGACTCTAATCTGGAGAACCACTCCCCCCTTGGGCCAGACCTTGGGCCAGTTACAGTTCTCTCAGAACTCTCTCAGCCCCACCTACCTCACAAGGTGCCTGTTGCGGGGAGACGAAGGGAAGGCAATTGTAAGCCACTTTGAAACTACTTAGGATAGAGAAAAGCAGGACATTAAAACAGGCTCTTCTTCTTTATCCATCACATGCAATCTCTCTCTCACATACACACACACATACACACACTTTTTTAAAAAATTCCAACTATTTTCAAAGATTGCAGTGATGGGGCAAGAGAGGGCAGTTTTCTGTACTTTGTGAAAAGAGGCAGCAGGCCACAACAAAGAAGGATGGCAAATGCAGAGTTTTCAGCAGAAAGGTGAAAGAAAATTATTATTAGTCACTATTAGGAAAGAAAATAGATGCAGCCAGGATTTTTTTTAAAAAAAATGCTGGAGCCTGGTGCTCTCCGATAGGAAACTGTGGCGAGAACTCTACTGAGAGGCATCTGCTTCAAGGGACTTTAAAATCAAATTTCGTTATCCATTCTGATTGAACTTTGGGGGGGGGGTCTTTAGATTAGAGGAATGACTATGTTCTGTGCAGATTGGGGGCCATTATCTTTTTTTTTTTTTAACCACACTAGATCCTCAGATTGGTTCCCCTTTTGGAAATAATGGTCCTGAAATTCTAGAACCTGGAAAAAAACCAAAACAGAAAAAACACAAAACAAAGATGGATTTGAATCCAACCAGTACTGTCCTTTTTAAAAAGTCAGGAATAAACAATAAAGATGTCTTTAAGGAATAAAAATGCTAGAAGTGTCCAAGGTAAAATGGGGGAGCTGGAATGCTTAGTGTCAGAGGAGAATATAGACATTGGGGGCATCCAAATGATGGAAAGGTCTAACGAGGCACCTGATAGTACGAGGACACAGGTGATGTGGTTATTATTGGATACAAATTATTCTGTTACTCTGTAGCAAAATTTGTAGGGGAAATAATTAAACAGCAGCAGAAGAATATCAAGTAAGGCATTATTTTATTTCATTATTTTATTTTCTGCTCAAGGCTACAGTAATAGATAGATAGACAGACAGATATTGTGGGCATTTCAGAAACTTGGAGGGATGAGGATCATCTGTGGGATACAGTGATTTCTGGAAATAAATTATATTGGAAGGATAGAGAGGGAAGAGTTGGAGGTGGAGTGGCTCTGTATGTCAGAGAGGGTATATAGTCCAGTAAAATTGAGAAGGTAAGAGAGATTTGCTTACAGAAATGCTATGGGTGGAAATAGTGCGCCCAAAAAGAAACTTAATTCTGGGAGTTTGTTATTGCCCACCAGATCAAAGGTTAGAGGATAATTTTAAAACAGCAAAAGAATTAAGTAAAGAAGCTAGATGAAATAACTGTTTCATAATAGGTGATTTTAACTACCCACACATTGATTGAGTCAATATGTGTTCAAGTCAGGAGAAGGAGACTGGATTTCTAGATACTCCCAAAGACTGTGCCATGGAGCAGACGGTCACAGAACCTACTGGGGGGAGGTGATCCTGGACTTGGTCCTAAGTAATACTCAAGACTTGGTGAGAGATGTAAATGTGACAGCACCCGTTGGGAACAGTGACCATAATACCATTAAGTTTAGCATTTATGTAAATAGGGAGTTGCCCCAAAAGACCAACATAACCACAGTTAACTTTAAAAGGTGTGACTTCTCTCAAGTGAGGGGACTTGTGAAGAAGAAACTAAAAGGAAAGGTAAGCAGGGTCAAATTCCTTCAGGAAGCTTGGAGACTATTTAAAATTACAATCCTGGAAGATCAGATAAAATGTATACCACAGGTTAGGAAAGGTACAAATAGGTATAAAAAAGGCCTGCATGGTTAATGAACAGATACTTATAAAAGATTTTAAAAAAATTTAAGAGGTGGAGGGCTATTCCAAGTGAGGTAAATAAAAGGAAGCACAGGCTTTGGCAAATAAAATGCATGTTGGTGATCAGACAGGCCAAAAGGGACTATCAGGAACATATTGCAAAAACATAAAGACCAGCAATAAAATTTCTTCAAATACATTAGAAGCAGAAAACCAGTCAGGAAGGCAGTGGGGCCACTGGATGACCAAGGGGTAAAATAATTGCTAAAGGATGATGATGAAGAACAAGAGTTGGATTTATACCTTGCCCTTCACTCAGAGTCTCAGAGTGGATTGCAATCTCCTTCCCCTTCTCTCCCCACAACAGACACCCTGTGAGGTAGGTGAGCCTGAGAGAGCCCTGAGAGAACTGCTCTTGAGAGAACAGCTCTGAGAGAACTGTGACTGACCCAAGGTCATCCAGCTGGCTGCATGTGGAGGAGTGGAGAATCAAACCCAGTTCTCCAAATTAGCATCCGCTGCTGATAACCACTACACCAAACTGACTCTCTGATAGGGAAATGGCAGAGAAGCTAAATGCATTTTTGCCTCTGTGTTCACTGTGGAAGATGGGAGGTGCTTGCCCACTCCAGAACCACCAATTTCATGAGGGGTGTTGAAAGACCTGAGTCAGATTGAGGTGACAAGAGAGGAGATCCTGCAACTGATGGACAAATTAAAAACTGACAAATCACCAGGCCCAAATGGCATAAACCCAAGAGTAGGCTTGCCAGACCCCAATTGGGGGCAGGGGATCCCCTGTTTTTGCAGGCTTGGGCCTACCATTGGCCAGCCGGCCATCAGGGGAAAACCCACCCCAAAAAGACATCCCTCAGCAACGTCGTTGATGTGATGACATCACTTCCAGAAGTGACGTCATTGTGTTGGCAATGTCAGGGGTGACACACTACTTTTTGGGCAAAATTCTATGATTTGTAGCCATTTTACCATAGAGTTTTGACCAAAAAGTAGAGCGTTTCCCTGATGTGATGACATCACTCTTGGAAGTGACATAATCATGTTGATGATGCCCCACCAACTCCCAGAATGCCCCCCCCAATCCTCCTGCTGGCAGCAGGTAAGGACGTGGCAACCCTATCCAAGAGTTCTGAAAGAACTCAAATGTGAACTTGTGGATCTCCTGACAAAATATGAAATCTATCACTAAAATCTGCCTCCATTCCCAAGGACTACAAGGTAGCTAATGTAACTCCCATCTTTAAAAA
Organism: Gekko japonicus; assembly: GCF_001447785.1. NCBI lineage: Eukaryota > Metazoa > Chordata > Lepidosauria > Squamata > Gekkonidae > Gekko > Gekko japonicus. Next base: position 266,982 of record NW_015165277.1, read on the forward strand.
AGTTCCAGAGGAGATCTTAGAAATTACAAGCCGATCCGTCTAATGTTGATACTGGGTAAATTAGAGGAATCTGTTATTAAAGATAGAATTAGTAGACGCATTGATGAACAAAAGCTATTGAGGAAGAATCAGCATATATTTTGAAAGGGAAGACCTTGTCTCACTAACTTTTTAGAGTTCTTTGAGGGCGTAAACAAAGATGTGGACAAGGGTGACCCAGTAGATGCTGTGTTTACCAAGACTTTCAGAAAGTTTTTGATAAAGTTCTTCATCAAAGGATCTTAAGTAAACTCAGCAGTCATGGGATAAGAGGACAAGTCCTCTCGTGTATTAAAAACTGTTTAATTAACAGGAAATGGAGTGAGTATAAATGGGCAGCTTTCACAATGGAAGGTGGTAAGCACTGGGGGGTGCAGGGCTCAGTACTAAGAACATAAGAGATGCCAATGTTGGATCAGGCCAAAGGCCCATCTAGTCCAACACTCTGTATCACACAGTAGCCAGAAATACCAGTGCCATCAGGAGGTCCACCAGTGGGGCCAGGACAGTAGAAGCCCTCCCACTGTTGACCCCCCCCAAGCATCAAGATGACAGAGCATAACTTGCCCCAGAGTCCCTATCTATACCTTGTGGCTAATAGCCACTGATGGACCTCTGCTCCATATGCTTATCTAATTCCCTTTTGAAGCCGTCCATGCTTGTAGCCGCCACCCCTTCCTGTGGCAGTGTTAAGCACTCTACTAGGTCCAGTACTTTTTAATTTGTTCATTAATGATTTGGAGTTGAGAGTAAGAAGTGAAGTGACTAAGTTTGCAGATGACGCTAAGTTGCTCAGGGCAGTGAGAACCAGGGAAGACTGTGAGATGCTCCAGAGGGATCTGTTGAGGCTGGGTAAGTGGGTGTCATCATGGAAAATGAGGTTCAGCATGGGCAAGTGCAAAGCAAACTGGAGCAAAAAAATCCCAATTATACATGTTGATGTGGTCCAAACTGGGGGTAACTGACCAGGAGAAAATCTTGGAGTCATGGTAGATAACTCTCTGAAAATGCTTAATTTACAATGTACTTATTTATTGCATTTTTATTATGCCCTTCCTCTAAAGAGCTCAAGGTAGCATACATGGTTCACCCCTCCTTCACTTTAGCTTCACAACAACCCTGTGAAATATATTAAGCTGCGGGAGAATAAAGGGATAAGGCCACCCAAAAAGTTTCATGGGCACTGGGGATTTGAACTTAGTTCTCTCTAGTCTTAGTTCAGCACTCTAACCACTATACATCATTGACTCTGTTCAATTATTCTTTCTGGGAGTTAGCCCCACTGAATTAAATGAAACTCACTTCCAAGCAGATCTGCTTAGATGGCTCCCTAAACTTGTTACATATATCTGTCCTTTTAACTTCCCACTTTCTAGACAGCTGCTGACTGTGGCAGTTCTTGTCAGAGACATTATCCAGTATGTGAGTGAAAATAGGCAGGGATCAAAGCAGTCAGATGGAGAGGATGGAAAGCAACTAGAAGACAGGACTAAAATTGCAAGTGCCCTCTTATAATTGGTCCATTTTTCCAATCTTTGTTTTCTTGTCTCTCTAGGTAATTTTATTCAGTCTTTCCATGTGCTCACAGCATCCTCTCCTTGATTCAAAAAGGTGTAGTGGGATTTTCTGTCACTGTCTCTGGAGATCCTATTTATGGGCTTCAGAACAGTAGTACATGTGCCATTCACATCTCATTCATCCCTGATATCTGTGATGAGAACTGTCCTGTTTTTCTTTAACAGCACTTGCATATCAGAGTGAAACTTGATTGCTTCTCCAACTTTTTTCCCTTTCATCATCCAACCTGTTGTCTGGAGTAGGTGATAACC
>NW_015165277.1:268911-272491 GCF_001447785.1 Gekko japonicus
ATTACTGTTTCCTCTTAATTTAAGGAGGGAAAAGTCACATAATGTCTCTCACTTAGAGCTTGTCCATATATGAATTTGTGTGAGAACTGTTCCACCTCAAAGAGTTTTGCTTGCTGATTTTTCTGAAGGCCCCTTCCAGGCAGAGGATACTAGACACTAAACATCAGGGGTGTGCCCCAAGGAAAAAAAATGTTATTTCAAATCTGGGATTTGGGGTGGACATAAGAACATAAGAGAAGGCATGCTGGATCAGACCAATGGCCCATCTAGTCCAACACTCTGTGTCACACAATGGCCAAAACTCAGGTGCCATCAGGAGGTCCACCAGTGGGGCCAGAACTCCAGAAGCCCTCCCAATGTTGCCCCCCAAGCACCAAGAATACAGAACATCACTGCTCCAGACATAGTGTTACCTCTTCAAAAAGGTAAAGGTTTCCCTTGCTCGAAATCTAGTCGAATCTGACTCTAGGGGGCAGTGCTCATCTCCATTTCCAAGCTGAAGAGCCAGCGCTGTCCATGGTCCTGTGGCTGGCATGACTAAATGCCGAGGCACACGGAACACTGTTACCTTCCCACTGAAGTGGTACCTATTTATCTACTTGCAATTTCTTGCTTTCAAACTACTAGGTTGGCAGGAGCTGGGGCCAGAGACGGAAGCTCACTCTGTCATGTGCATACCTTGTGGCTAATAGCCACAGATGGACTTCTGCTCCATATGTTTATCCAGTCCCCTCTTCAAGCTGTCTATGCTTGTAGCCACCACCGACTTCCTGAGGCAGTGAATTCCATGTGTTAATTACTCTTTGGGTGAAGAAGTACTTCTTTGTATCTTTTCTAAACCTACTGCTAATTGATTTCATTGAGTGCCCATGTGTTCTTGGATTGTGAGAAAGTGAGGAAAGTACTTCTTCTCTACCTGCTCTATCCCATGTATAATCTTGTAAACCTCTATCATGTCATCCCTCAGTCATCATTTCTCCAAGCTAAAGAGCCCTATCCTCTTTAACCTTTCTTCATAGGGAAAAGGTTCCACCCCTTAGTCATTTTAGCTGCCCTCCTCTACACTTTTTCCAATGCTATAATATCTTTTTTGAGGTGTGGTGACCAGAACTGTACACAATATTCCAAATGAGGCTGCACCATCGATTTATACAGGGACATTATGATAGTGGCTGATTTGTTTTCAGTTCCCTTCCTAATAATCTCCAGCATGGCATTTGCCATTTTTATTGCAGTTGCACACTGAGTCGACATTTTCAGGGAATTATCTACCACGACTCCAAGACCTCTCTCCTGGTCAGTAACCACCAGTTTGGATCCTATCAACATAGATTTATAGTTAAGATTTTTGCTCTATAATATCTTTTTTGCATAATGGGACAGCAAATCTAATTTGCAGACTGTTAGGTCAAAATAGCAAGGATGTGAAGTTCAAATTCATCCCTGGCTCTTGTGTTATGGGACTCCAGCATAAGCACTAAAGGAAAGTAGTACAGAAGAGCTGTATGCAGAATGGTGCTGAAGATGTGCCTTTTGGCACATTAAGGAACTATGGTTTCTCAGGATTCAAATACAGTAAAGGTTACATTGGTGTGACAAGTGATCAGAAATAGCCCCATAGAATACAATGGAAAGACCATGCTGCCGCTGCAGTGCGACTCTAGAGAGAAGGGGATTAAACTTTAAACTCCTTCTCTCTTCGCTTCCCCCCCACAGCCTGCCTTGGCAGGCCAACTGGGGAAGGGAAGGGGAGTCTTTTGAAGATGCCTTCCCCCTTTTTTGCTTCCCCAGCCAGGCATTTAAATCCCCCCCTAGTCTCTCCGCAAAAGCAGAGAGGATCAGGGGGAAAGGAGGGCATGTCTCTCCACCTCCCCTTCCTTCTCCAGCCAGCCCGCCATGGAGAAGGAAGGGGAGGCGAGGAGATATCCCTGGCTTCCCTGCCCAATCTTCTCCAGGCTGTGGGGCACCTGGAGAAGATCGGGCTAGGAAGCCAGGCATTTAATTCCCCCCCCCCGGGTGGGGGCTGGGCTTATTTCTGCAGAGCGCCGCTCCGGTAGGAAATGACCCTTGATTGTGGGAGAAAGAATGGTTGGGGGAGGGCGGCAGCTACTACTACCAAACAATCTATAATTTGCAATTATCTTTCTGTGGTTTGTGATCCTGGTTTGAAGAACAAGCATGAGACATATATTGTTGGTTCAGATGAAATGGCAAACTATGGTTTGCACAAAAGGAGAGGCAGGGGAGCATAGAAACAAAAGGCTCACCATGGATGGTGTTTTGTGTGAATGCACTACATGTATAGCAGTACCTAAGGCTCAGAATAACTGATGTATAGATTAATACACTAACACTGTCCAGGAAAGGAGTAGATGGGAGGAAGAACGCACAAGCCCATGAGGTCATGAGAGGTCTTTACTGGACTAATATGTGTAACTTAAAAAAATAGAAAAGATTGCCCAGAAGTGTGGAAAGACCAGGTGACATGCTTTTTACGCATGACTTACCTCTAAATTAAATTCATTGCTTGTATAACGCCCATTCAACTCTGAGCACTTGATTCTAAACTTCCTATCAAAGATGGAAGATGCATGCCAGTTACGATAGCGAACATGTTGCAATACCTGTTCATAGTTTTTCATGGTGTCAACACCTGAAATAGTAACACAGCATCACAAATAAAGAGCCAGTTAGAGTGGAAAGGGCATAGCTATGAAAGGAAAATGATTATGGGCTTGAGTCAAATAAAGTAGGTTTCACATCAGTAACTCAACAAAATGATATTAAGAGCTTGCACTTCACATTACATTAAATTGGGGACAACTGTCTCCTTTTGGAAATTTCATAATAATAGGATTTATCACAAGCATTGATTCAATAACAATGTTTGTACAAGAGGCACTTAAAGCAATTTTTGTATTTTCAATGTCTGGCAATGGCATAATTACAAGCCATATTCTGCATATTAACTTTTTGACCTCCTATGATGTGATGTCAACATTTTTAGACTGATAATAAACCTTTAGGCCTGTGTATGTTCATAGGAACAGAAGAATGACCACCCACAACATTATGTTGATTTAGACAGTCACATATTTAGGGGCCACTGCTTACATTTAAAATGCCATTTCTCTTATTGTTGCACTAACCATCTTCAGAATGGCTAGATTTGTTTTTGTTTTAGTTAACCTAAGTTGTAAAAGCAAGGCTTGGTCATGGACAGAATATCAAAAAGTCCACTTGTCTGCCTTGTATGTCAGTCATAGACAGAATGTTTATATCCAAAGTTTACATTTCAAATTGTCTCTACTCTACAGCAAATTTCAAATCCTTGACATTATAAATGAGTTTTTATGCATATCCAATGGATTGGAATGCCATCATATCCAACTCCTTTCTAGGCTCTATAATGACGATGAGTGCTCCTCTTTCCTTACCAAAAGGCAATAGTTTCAAAGCTCAGTGTAGTCCTTCAATTTTGTGTTTATGAATATACATAAAAAGATCAATAATTAAGATGAATATACCATATATTGAATACCCTGCCGTAGAGTTTGTAGCATCTAAGTGTTTCCCTTCC
>NW_015165277.1:272557-292716 GCF_001447785.1 Gekko japonicus
AAATCCAAATTGTGGTGCATTTCCTCTAACATAACTGGCTTGTGCACTAAGGAAAGGGGGAAAAAAAGATAACCCAAAGGTGAAAAACAATTTATGCTATGTGATATACCATAAAGGTACCCATTTTCTAAAAGAACAGTTCTTGAAAAAATTATTTACATGTTGCCTAAAACAACACATGTTTAAAAGTTTAACACAAGACTGATAAGGGTATAAAATATTGAGGCAACTGTAAGATGTAATAGCACCATAAAAACCCTCAAAACTATTTTGGAAATACAGCACAGACACTTAACCTTGGAAGCCAATTCACAGATGGATAATTTTGTTGTTCCGTTGTGTATGTGCATTGACACCAACTGAGCTGGACAGTACATTAATCCTCCTTCCATGACAGTACAAATAATTCAGTTATTTTATGGCCCATAAAGAATCAGAATAGATCCTATGGTCTGTGGAACTGCATGACCATGAATAGAAATACCACAGTACTTTGAATTCTCTTCAGTTGTAAAACCTGAAGTTTAAATTCACTTCTTCATCAATGAGGATAACAGCTGTCTTGTCACAGAAGAAAGAGTATGAAGATTTTCTATTTAATTCAATGGTCCACTTGCCATCAAGTGGCTGAAAAACTGATTTTAACGGTCTGTTTCATGATACATTTTGTAAAAAGGGAATCTGTGTTGGGAGCTTCATTCTATAGTTAGTGAGGGCTGATGTATGCCCCTACATGAGGTCAAGGAAATCTTCTACCATGGTGGCTTTCTGCTGAGTGTGCATAATGTTTAAACATGGGACCCCCCAGGTTTGTAGAAAAATCTAAAAATCTTACCCAAAATAGAGGGGAGGAATCTCCCCCCAAAACAAACCTCTTTGCACTTGTACAGAACCACCACTGCTGTCCACCATGCCTCCTCAGCAGCTTCTGAGGCAGTTGAGGCAGCAATGCTGAGGGTGGGGGAGCAACAACAGTGGTGTGGATGGGGGAGGAGTAACTGCCATGAGTCCTGCCATTGCTAACTCTCCTTGTTAGCCTCTGAGGTGGTTAGGCAGCAGCACTGCAGGTGGGGCCACTGACAACATCGGCATAAGCCTTGCCGTCTCTGCTTCTCCACACCCACCTCTGAGGCAGCAACACTCCTTGCAGGGGAGGAGGAGCTAGCAGTTGCAACCATCACCTACCATGCTGCCAGAGGAGGAGCTACCCCCTCTGTGGGACCTCTCCCTGCCTCCCACCATAGAACCCACTCTTTCCCCCCTGCTGCATTCACTTGATGGGGGGAGTGGAGGCTCAGCTAGAAGGTAGAATCCAAGCATGGGGGAGATGAAAAGAGAAAAAAGAGTGATGGGGTTGGGGAGGGAGAAAAGAAAGAGAGAGGAGTAACAGTAGGCACAGGAGGAGAAATAGACAGACCAAGAAAGAAAGAAGGACTGACAGTGGGCATGGGGGAAAGAGAAAGAGAGTGACAGTAGGAATGGGGGAAGGGAGGAGCAGGGGTCACTAGGGGTGTGGGGGGAGGTAGTTGTGAATTTCCTGCATTGTGCAGGGGACTGGACTAGATGACCCTAGTGATCCCTTCCAACTCTATCATTCTATTAGAAAGAGAGACAGAAAAGTAACAGTAGGCATTGGGGAAAGAGAGAAAGGGAGAGTGACAGTAGGTCTGTGGGAAGGGAAAAGGAGAGAGAAAGAGAGAGGACGAGTGACACTAGGCATTGAGGAATCACCAAAGTGATGAAAAGATACAGAAAGTAAGAAGTGGTAGTGGAGGGAGACTGTGAAAAGTAGTGGGGGGAGAGAGGGAGAATCAAAAGCAAGGAGAATGGGATGGCCACTCCCACAAGGTCCATGCAGGTCCTGCTTTGTCTCTTATAATCTGTAACATTATGAAGGCCAAGTGGGTGATGGCATGCTATGATGTATAGCAAGCAAGATGACAGCCAAGGTAAAGGTAGTCTATTAGATCATCTTGATCTGTGGTGACAGATGGAGTGTCATGTGACAAGTCACCAGAGCATAGGTTGCATCATCCTGACTACTGTCACCATGAGTCAGCACTTCAATCTGATTGGTGCTGAGACGTATATATTCAGTACAGTCTGTGTGTTCTTCATCACTCTTATGAATTGGATTATATGTGAAGCACTTCGTCAGTTTGCCTGGAGAATTGGATACTGCAAATGTTATATGGACTGTATGTATATATTGCTGTAAATAAACCACTGTAAATAGTTCAGCACTAGCCAACTCTGTATTGAGTCATTATTTGCGCTTCCAATACGCTGACAGTGGGAACCTGCAGGGACTTGTGAGAGGCATCTCATTTCTCCCTCCCCCACTATTTCCTCTTTCCATTTCCTGAAAGCCCCCATAGCCTCTCCCCTTTTCCTGTTTCCTTCTCTCCTTCTAGGGTTGCCAATGGAGATCTCTTGGAATCATAAGGGATCTCCCAGCTACAGAGATCAGTTCCTAATTGGGTAGCCAGCTCTAAGTTGGGAAATTCCTGGACATTTGGAGGAAGAGCCTTGGGAAGTCGAGGTTTGGGGAGGGAAGCACCTCAGCAGAGTATAATGCCATGGAATCCACCCTCCAAAACAGCAATTTTCCACAGGGGAACTGATCTCTGTCATCTGGAGAGCATTTGTAATTCTGGGTGATCTATAGTCCTCACCGAGAGGTTGGCAAGCCTAGTCCCCATGGAGGACTTTGGAGAATGGAGTCTGTGGCATTATACCCCTCTGATGTCGCTCCTCTCCTCTCCTCTCCAACCCCTAATCTCTAGGAATTTCCTAAACTGGAGCTGGCAACCTTATCTTCTTCCCATCCAACAGCCAACCTACCTTTATCTACCACTCTGTCTTAACCTTTCCCTCTCCCCCCCCCCCGGGCAGCCTCTACCTAGGAAAACTGTGACCAACTTGTGTGGTGCCAGTCATGGGTCAGGCCCACTTGCATGGTAGGGAACCCTGAAGGATTTGTGAGGGGTGCCTGACTTTCCCTTGTATTCCCCACACACTATTTGCCCTTTCCCTCCCCCTGGGGAAGGAGAGGATATCCCCTCCATTACCTGCCTTATTCTCTCCTTCTCAGCCATTCAGCAACCTACCTTTTATTTGCCTCCCATTTTCAAATATATTTATTATTTATTGGCTTCATTTATACCCCACCCTTTTCTGCAGTGGGGACCAAAGCAGCTTACGTTAGTCTCCTTTCCTCCTTTTTATCTGTACAAAACCCCAGTGGGGTAGGTTAGTCTCAAAGTATGTGTCTGGTCCAAAATCACGCAGGGAGCTTCCACAGCAAGATGGGGATTTGAACCTCACTCTCCCAGACTATATTCTAAAGCTCTAACCCCACTATACCACACTGGCTTTCACAGGATGGCTGCTGTTGAACAGTAGCAAGCAGCCAAGCCTAGATGAGTTATGCAAGTCAGGTGGTATCAAGTCAGCCAGTGGTTGCTGCTAGGCCTAGAGTTGCCAACCTCCAGGTGGGACCTGGAGATCTCCCAGACTTAAAACTGAATTCAAGATGACAGAGATCTGTCCATCTGGAGAAAATGGCTTGTTTGGAAGGTGACTCTCTGGCTGAGGCCTCTCCCCTCCCCAAACCCTGACCTCCTCAGTCTCCTTCCCAAAATTTCCAGAAACTTCCCACTTTGGAGCTGGCGACCCTAGTCAGGCCTGTCCCTAATTAGTCAAAGGGCAAAATAGGCCTGGAAAGGGCACTGCCCCCTCCCCCTGCCTTTAACTCAGAGAAAACCAGCTTGGAATACTGTGGTTGCCTAGCAGCAGCCACTGACGGAATCTGTAGCTTAAAACCACAGGAGCCCCTTTTATTGTTTTCAGCTTTTTAAAATTCCCCAATGTATTAACAGCTCCAATCACCAGATTTAAATATCCAAGGACTGGCCTATTTTGCTATGAGAATATAAGATGATCCAGGAAACCATAAAAAGCATACCCAGCTTTGCTTTAACTGATCATAGAGTGATTAATTTTCAGATTCAGGTATGACTCATATGTGCACTAAGTCCTTCAAATACATTAATATTCCTTGGCTGATGCTGGCAGAGTCCTGTTGATACACAGATGTGTGTGATATAGACTAAAGTGTGTGATATAGGTTAATACACAGACTCCAAACCAGATAAAATGTAAGAGATCAATGATAAGGAAGGATCAAATTATCTCTCTTAATAAGAGAACTACTGATTCAGAATCTGAATTATGTCAATATCATTAGAAAGCACAACAGTAGCAGCTTTTTGCTGAAACAACACTACTTGCCCTGATAGGTCTACAAGACAGGCAGTCCCTCCCTTTCCTGTGTGAAGTAAGTGGGGGGGAGGGTCTCTTTTTAAGCAAATCACAAGTGTACATGAAGGGGGAATGAAATCTTGTGCCATCCTGTATATAACTCAGATGGAAAATCATTTGTTTTCTTGGGCACTCACCAATTTTGCCAAGCTAGGGCAAAAATCAGAGAGGAAGAGGAAGAAGAGGAGGAGGAGGAGGAGGAAGACAAATAAAAAGAAGAGGAGGAGAAGGAGGAGGTGGAAAAGGAATAGGAAGAAGGAGAAGAAGAGGAGGAGGAGGAGGAGATTATATTTATACCCTGCCTTGCACTCAGGGTCTCAGAGCAGCTTACAATCTCCTTCCCTTCCTCTCCCCACAACAGACACCTTGTGAGGTAGGTGGAGCTGAGAGAGGTGACCCAGCTGGCTGTATGTGGAGGTGTGAGGAATCAAACCCAGTTCTCCAGTTTAGAGTCTGCCGCTCTTAACCACTACACCAAAGAAGAGAGGTGTGTTGGGAACTATTTAAATCTTCATGCCTATGCACCTCTTTTCTCTTTTTTTTGTAAAACACAAGACTCCTTTCTTTTGGTCACTTGAGATCTCGGGGGGGGGGGGAACCAAACTTACTCCCGCACCTGTCCTTTATGACTCCCTTGTATTTCATTTTTGTTTCTCATGATGCTGCTGTTTAATTGTACTGCTTTTCTGCTAGTATTTATTCACTCATTTATTTAAAATCATATACTGCCTCTTGAGCTGCGGTGGCTCAAGTGGTTAAGACGCTGAACTGCAGGCTGTGGAAGGCCAGTAGTTCAGTAGTTCGAGACCCGGGTGCCACAAGACAGGGTGAGCTCCTGTCTCTAGTTCCAGCTCCTGCCAACCTAGCAGTTTAAAAGCAAGAAATTGCAAGTAGATAAATAGGTACCACTCCAGTGGGAAGGTAACAGTGTTCCGTGCACCTTGGTGTTTAGTCATGCCGGCCACATGACCACGGAAACGTCTTTGGACAGTGCTGGCTCTTCGGCTTTGAAACAGAGATGAGCACCGCAACCCTAGAGTCGGATTCGACTGGCTTTCGAGCAAGGGAACCTTTACCTTTACCTTTACTGCCTCTTTATTTAACTATATTCAGGGTGGCGTATTATATAGACAATAACATGATAGTATAATACAATCAATAAAATGTCAAAGACCATCAACAGATAAAACTGCAGCAATGAAACAGGATAAGATAATAAAACTGTTGTGTAACTCTTGTTAATGCAGGTACTAAGAGGAGGAAACCCTCAATCAGTTTCAGAGGATGGGCAAACTCATGTTTAGCCTATAAAATCAAAGAGGAGGCGATAAACTGTTCATTTAAAACACTTAATCCTGTCTTTCCACTCAATTAGTGCCATCAAGGCTGTAAACAGTTTTAAAAGATTAATAGTCAACTTTAAAAACAACGCACACAAACAAAGCGACTATTAAAACATAGAAATGAAGGCGGGCCAGTAAGGAAATGCTAAATGAAATTAAAAGATTTTCACCCACTAGCAGAAGGTACTGATACACAGGGACAAACAATTCACACTGGGGAAGGAAATCCACAGTGTTGGTGCCATGGCCGAGAAGGCCCTTTCCCAGGTTGCCACCCCTTGACCCTCAGGTAACAGAGAAACCTGAAGCAGTGCTTTCAAATATGACCTTAATGGTTGAGTAGCTTCCTATGGGAGAAAGCGATACTTCAGGTGTGCTGGTCCCAAACCATATAGGGTTTTAAAGGTCAATACCAGCACTTTGAATTGCTTGGAAGCAAATTGGAAGCCAGTGTAGATAGAACAAGACTGAAGGGACATGGCCCCTACGATCTATTCCAGTCAACCTCCTTGTTGAAGCATTCTGTACAAGTTATACTTTCCAGCAGGGGTCGTTTCGTAGAAAAAGAGCTAGGGGAACTTATTAGCATAACTCATTAGCATATGCCACACCCCCTGACATCACCGGAAGTGTGTCATAAGGCCACACCCCCCGCCCCCAACGGTCCCGGCCGGCGGGAGTGCAAGGAAGCCCCGCGAAGGCCCTCCCTGGCCCCAGGCAGGCAGGGGGGGGGAGAGGCAGGGAGGAAGCAACTTACCCTCCCTCTTCTCCTGCCTCCTCCTGGCTGAATGAGGGCTGGAAGCGGGGCGGCCGGAAGCAGGGGGCGGGGCTTCGTCATGTGCCCCGCCCCCCGTGCCTCACCCGGGGGAACTGAGATCCCCCGCGATCCCCCCCGAAATGACCTCTGCTTTCCAGACCCTCTTCAAAGGCAGACCCAGGTAAAGTGCATTGCTAGGGTTGCCAATCTCCAGGTGAGGCCTGGAGACCTCCCACATTTACAACTGATCTCTGGGCTACAGAGAGCCATTTCCCTGGAGAAAATGGCTGCTTTGGAAGGTGAACTTTATGACATTGTACCCTGCTGAGGTCCCTTCCATTCCTAAACCCTACCCTCTATAGGCTCCACCCCCAAAACACTATGCACTGCAGGAACCTATACAAGTTGTTACCAGGACATGCACCCTAGTGGCAGGATCTTTTCTCCCCAGGAAAAGTTGAAGCCAGTGAAAGGTGCTCCTGACCACCACTGCTTATCCAACAGGTGCTCCAAGTCCATCAGCACCCCCAAGCTTGTAAGCCTACTCCTGTAAGAGGAATGCAATCCCATCCAGAACAGGAGGCACCTCAATACTTGGGTCAGTCCTTCTGCTCAGCAGTTGCACCTCCATGTTAGGGTTGCCAGGAGTACTCACCTGGCTGGTGGGGGCTCCTGGGGCACTTTAAAAATATTTATATGCCACCTTTCTCCTGAGGATCTCAGGAGCCAAGATAGGTAAACTGTATGAAAATTATTTAATAAAACACCCATTAAAACAACATATACAAGAACCAATCTAAACACATCAGCAGGGGGTTTCCCCTTTGTCCAGCTTTAGGCTGCCCCCAAAGCTCTTAGGACCTGTTCTGTTTTTCAGCCTCACTAGATAGCCAGGAGGGTAGGAGTCCCCTGACCTTTTCTGGTATACTGTTCCAGAGACGTAGGGCACCCAATTAAAAGGCTTGGCTTGAGCCAGATTGTTGCCTATGGTCCCTTGGACAAAGGCTGTGTAGACCTTGCTGGGAAGTGAAAAGCCGCCACACAACAACGTGGAGAGAAAGGCAGTCCTTCAACTATGTGACCTCCAGGTCATGAAGACATTTGAAGGTGAGCACCAACACCATGAAATGGATATGGAAACTAATGGCAGCCAGTTAAGGGACCTCAGAATAGAAGTGGCATGGTACTGCTGGCTAGCCTCTATTGTCCTCCATGATAGTCACAGTGGTCTATTATCCCACACAATCTCTTGATATATCTCCAAAAGTGCTACTTTCTATCTGCATTTGTGCATCTTCCTTTCTTTCTTTTTTTACACATTTATTATAATAAGATACTACACTTATCCTCTAAGGCAGTCAACTGGATAACTATGAGACAACAATAATGCATAGACAATCTTTTGTTGATAGATTAAAGATATTATCACTGAAAGATTATAGACTGTTACATGCACACTTTAATTTGTATGGATCTATGTGATTATATATGCTCTCATTAATATTCTTCTTCAACCAAAAGGTATTATTTGACAACTGGAAAAACAGATAAGATTTGTTTGCCATTATTGCAACAGGTCTCCTGTGGCTATTATTATTATTATTATCCACTATATTGTGTGTTCTGTAATTAACGTTTTGAACCTGCCTAGGAACAATTCTTTGTTGAAGGGTGGGATATTAATGCATCAGTAAATATACTGTAAGTTTACAATATATTCCAAGTCTACAAAATATATTGTATATATAGTAAGTCTACAAAAGGTGAAGAACATTTGCCTGCAGAACCAATTGCATTTCAGCATACTTATTTCTAACCTTCCTTCGTAGAAGCATCTTTTATTGGATTATAGAAGACTACATAACTCCAATCACACCTGGAGCAATCTTAGCTGGGTTTACTTCTTAATATTAAACATACAATAGAGAAACTTCTCAGCACGGTATCATTCTTTACTTTGATCCCTGTGGCTGAGTCACTGCTGTCACAGAAGCCAAAACTAATCTTAAAACAAAACCTACAAACCTCTATCTGTAGTTTCTTTCAAGTCAGGAGGATGTTCCATTTTGGTGACTGTGCTGACAATTCTGATATCTGGTAAGAGATTCACACCTCTCTCATTTTCAAATTGTGTAGCTGGTCTCGCAAAATGATCCATTCCATTTATTGTAATCTTGGGCTCCTTGGCCTGAAACACCATTACATAGGCATCTATATCTGGGATACTAATGCAGATATCTTCACCAAAACATCTGAAAAATATATTATTTATTAACTTCATGGAAGAGGCTTTAACACAGATTCTTCCCTTTTCTGGAAATACAAAATCTAAAGAACAACAGTTCATCCAGAGGATAAATTTTTTCCCCTAGGATATTTCCCTTTTTGTGCCTGCTCATTGATCAGCTATGGAACTGTTCTGAGGCCAAAGTAAACATGAGGAGCACATTTATTACCACTAGCTAAGCATATCATTGTCAGGCATGGATCTTTGGCAAGGCCACTGCACATAGATTCAAACCCTTAAAGAACATATAACAAACAGTCAGTAGTTAAAAGGCGTTTAGATGGTTTCTAATTGTTATACATTTTACATTAGGTACTCAAACTGATACTTAAGAGGCTTGATACAGCTATCTTGTTAAAAGTGCATCAAGAACCTAATCATCTCTTTACACTGAATGCACCAGGATCCCATTTCATGCACACCCAGAACTCTATCTGAAGTCAATGGGCATGCAGGAATTAGGAAATGACTCCATAGCTGAAATTATTTCTTTCTGAAACTAAATGCAATTCTTAAAAAAACCCCAAAAACAAATTAGGCAATTAAGTAAATGCCCAACTTTGATGGATATTTATATTTCATTATTAAAAACTCAAAGTAACATGAAATTTACCAAAGTATTGATGGATTAATCAACCTTAATGAATTTAACTTACTGGACTTTAGATGAGACTTTAAGACGGCGAATGCCTGAAGTAGGAAACTGTCTTGAGTTGATATAGGAGACCTTTTGGAGAGCTTGATTTATATTCTCAATGTCATCTCCTTCCATAACAAGTACTGATTGAGAAGGATTGAAGTGATACTGGTGGGGGGATTATAAAATTAGTACTTGGGGATGATATACAGAAAAAATGCTTAGAATAACAGATTTCTAAAGAATGCTTCTTAAAGACTGGTTAAATTCCTAATAAAGTAAAGAAAAACTGTAATTTTATTAGCTAATATTTGCTCTGTACATAAAAGCCTTTTAAGAACAAGCACCCACCAGGCACTAATCTACCACACATTTTAGTAGTTATTGTAGCTATAATTAACAGAAAAAGAAAATTAAAAGTCAGTGCAGCTGCTGTGTATTGAGATGATTTTCCCTACTGTTCATATTTAACTATTGTGCTTTAGCTGTAACTGCAGCTCATTATGATGACATATGAGGGTCAGTATATCTCTGCATGATCCACAAAAATATCCTGCTTAATGCAGGACATTAATATATTTTCCATAGGGTTACTTTAGTTATAGTTCCTTGTTTTAATTGGAAGCATGCTTTCATATACTACCAGGCAAATCAGATCCTGGTCAACCAGATCACAGTCTTGGTACTGACCTTGTAGTATAGGTACCAGAACAAAGCAATAGAAATTTTGATATGATGAGGACGGATTGTACTACATGAGACTGCAACTGGGGGATACTGTTTTTGAATCAACATAAAACCACTCCCTATAAGAGAGAAAACTTATGCAGTCGTAAACAAGGTAGGCTACAACCTGTTTGTTTTTTTAACATGCAAATTCTTAATTAATGTAGGAGACCATTAAAAATAGTATAACTCATGTGTAATCTCAACCAGTATAGTCCACTGTACTACATCAGGATTCCACCACTTCATTCTACTGCGTTGCAGACCAGGCTGTATTTTCAGAAGTGAGAGGAAGACTACAAGTATTTTATTTATTTTCCTAAGGCACTAACTGGGAAGAAAGGCTGAAAGTTTAACTGGACTGAAGCTTGTGCTATGGGCCATAAGGCAGGGCCAACTTCTTTTCCTACAGGCCAAGCTGAATGAAATATGAAAGATCTGCTATAGGAATTATCCATAGTTTTTAATTAGCCTCATGTGGCTGCTTTAATAATGAGGGTTGCCAGGTCCTGCCTCCTCCCTCGTGGGGGACTTTGGGGGCATTCCTGGAGGGGGCGGGGATGTCCCCAGTGAGATGACATCATGCAGAAGTGACATCATCACGTTGTGGACATGGGCCCATGGAAGGTGCCCTCTGCATCAGCTTGCAAGAACAATTTAAAGGGAACCTTTTCTTTAAAAGTCTTTTGAGGAGCGGGGGCCTCACAGGCCTGAATTCCAAGCAAGCCAGGGCTTTGCATGCCTGAACTACAAACAGCAAATTCACCCCTTGGAATTCAGGCATGTGAGGCCCCTGCTCCTCAAAAAGCATTTAAAGGGACCCACGTGTTCCTGCCAATCAGCTGGAGGGCCCTTTAAATCTCACAGGAAGGGAGGGAGAGGGGTGGCCATGCATGTTCGCCGTTGGGGGCAGGGCTTTTCCCCGCCAATCAGCTGGCCAGTGGTGGGCAGGAGCCTGCAAAATCGGGGATCTCCTGCCCCCACCTGGGGACTGGCATCCCTATTAAAAAAATGGGATGATCACCGGGGAAAAAGATGATTAATTCACAAGAGGATGTGTCTGAAGGGCCACCTACTCCCTTATAAATCTACCTGACCACTACGGTCATCTTTGAAGGCCCTGCTTTGGGTGTCCCCACCTTCTAAGGTGGGAGGCAAACCAGGAGAAGGGCTTGGTCATGGCACCAAAACTGTGGAACTCCCTCTCCATGGAGATTTGTCTGTTCCCTTCTGTTGCCTTCTTCTGTCAGCAGATGAAGACTTTTTTGTTATGTTTGGCCTTCCCTCAGTATCCCTTCTTCCTGCCCAAAGATTTTACTATTGTTTTTTATGTTTTCGTATATATTTCAGCTCTTATTTCATTTGTTTTAATCATGTGTAGACGTCCTTTTTGGTTTTAATGATTTTAAAATGTGATTTTTTTTAAAAAAAAATTATAGCTGCCTTGGTGGCCCTTGTGAAGGCAGAAAGTCTGGATATAAATTTTGCACACACAAAAAAGTTTCTTCCAGGATTTAAATAGCACCTTTGAAGATACAATTTGCTGTGCAGATAGGGATAGGTTCAAGCAGTTGTCTTGCATGGAGTCTTCTCCCATGCAGAGCTAACTGTACCTTTAGCAGGGCTTTTTAAATTATGGAGAAATGCTGTTACAGCATTGTCTGCATTACTAGGGAGCATGTCAACTTGAAACCCATATCAGCTGGACACAGTTTTAAGTACAATATTATTGTTGTTTTTCTTGTTGTTAATGATGATGATGATGATGATGATGATGATGATGATGATGATGATGTTTTGGGTTCTGCTTAGTTCTTGTACTTTTCCCTTTAATTTCTGTCATTTCTTGTGTTAAAATTGTAACTGCCTTTGGCTACCAGCAATAAACAAACTCTTAGTCGACTGTGAAACTTCCAACTGGACCGTTCAGAACGTGGCACCATCCATATGTATAAACTCACATTTTTTACAACCAGCCAGGTTGGTATGGTATATCTATCCAACTATAACTGGACTAGGTGAGGCATTTCATTATTTTGATACATTACAGTTTTGAACAAGTTTCTCTCATGAAAGTGGCACAGGCAGAAAAGGCAGGAGTTCCTGCTCACTCCACACTGTCATCCAAAGTCCAGTTGGTCTGCTGGGGAATCGTAAAATGCCTTTCTCTGCAGCTGCTGTGTGATTGCAAAGAAAGCAAGTTGGGTCTGGGAAACCCAAGCCAGGCAACCTGGACCCAACCTGTCAAAAATGTAACATGTAGTTTGGCCCCAAATCTCTGCAGCCCAGATGTCTGGTGCTTCAGACTGAATAGGTTTACCTCACCACAGCTAGAGCAGATGGGTCCAAAGGCTCTTGAACCTGCATGGGCTGTGGAAGTGGCATAGTTGGCTTCCAAGGGCTGTCCTGAAGTGAGCAAAGAAGGCAACCACTAGTGCTACCCCAAGCAGGCTTAGAAGGATGTAACTCTGCTTGGGATGGCACTGTATAAGAGCATAAGAAATGCCAATGTTGGATCAGGCCAAAGGCCCATCCAGTCCAACACTCTGTATCACACAGTGGCCAGAAATACCAGTGCCATCAGGAGGTCCACCAGTGGGGCCAGGACATTAGAAGCCCTCCCACTGTTGACCCCCCCCCCAAGCACCAAGATGACAGCATCACTTGCCCCAGAGTCCCTATCTATACCTTGTGGCTAATAGCCACTGATGGACCTCTGCTCCATATGCTTATCTAATTCCCTTTTGAAGCCGTCCATGCTTGTAGCCGCCACCACTTCCTGTGGCAGTGAATTCCAAGTGTTAATCACTCTTTGGGTGAAGAAGTACTTCCTTTTATCCGTTCTAACCCGACTGCTCAGCAATTTCATGGA
The DNA here is from genome assembly GCF_001447785.1 of Gekko japonicus. Lineage (NCBI taxonomy): Eukaryota > Metazoa > Chordata > Lepidosauria > Squamata > Gekkonidae > Gekko > Gekko japonicus. The sequence continues at coordinate 285,503 of NW_015165277.1, forward strand.
GTGCCCACGAGTTCTTGTATTGTGAGAAAGGGAGAAAAGTACCTCTTTCTCTACCTGCTCTTTCCCATGCATAATCTTATAAACCTCAATCATGTCACCCCTCAGTCATCGTTTCTCCAAGCTAAAGAGCCCCAAGCGCCTTAACCTTTCCTCATAGGGAAAGTGTTCCAGCCCCTTTATCATTCAAGTTGCCCTTTTCTGTATGACAGTGTAAGTCTGTTTATGCTATGGCATCCATGTGGACATGTCTTTTTGAGTTTTAATTTGTCACCTCTTTAGGATAGAAAAGCAGCAATTGTAAAAATTCATTCTTTGTTTGTTGTTGAGTTTATTGAAATTATAACAGATGCATATTATGATACAAATCAGATACACTATTAAGACAGACAGATTGACTATCTGTTGACTATTTAAATTGGCTATTATCAGTGCACTCTTAATGTCATTTTTTTTAGAGACTACTATTGTGCATTCATGATCAGTGTACAATTTCATGTGGAAGTACAATTTGTATATAGCTATTTTTGAAAATCAGCAACAATCTGGCTAAATTAATGTTCTGTTCCACTCCAAGGGCAACTGTGGTTCTTTCATCAAGACCTGTCACTGTCAGGCCAACTAGGAAAGCACTGCATGAGACCTCTCTCTGACAGCTTCTTTCATTTTGGCCTCATGCTGTCACTGACTCTCAAAACAGCTGAAAAGGTAAAAATGAAAGAAGAGAGTTGCACCCTACCAGGTTGTAGATCTGAGATTGAAAACGTTTTGAAGCTAAAAAAAAAATTAAACTCTTGCATTCATTTTTTCCCATCCCACAGCTAGATCACACAGACAGCTTCTTGTCCATACTGGATCAGCTGTTGGAGGCAAAACTGAAGACAAGCAACCCTGGCATTCCTTAAACAGGCTTCAAAGAATAGTAGGCTTCAAACAGGACAACAGTAACATAGAAACTGGTTTTCTATTGATCATGGGAGACACAAGGGCTGGCAGAGAGCATGAGAAATTTTTAATAAATAACTTATCTACTTATACACATTTTCTTCCAGCCAGATATTTCTACGAAGTTATTCTAATTTTTGTTGAATAAGTATGATCTCAGCTGTTATATTTTTCTTATATATGGAGACAGATTAAGTGCTTCCACCATTCCAATATAAAGGTGACTGCTGAGGATACTTTAAAAAATTTGTTTAATTTTGGATATTATTACATTTATAGAAATCCAATATTAGGTCTTTGGAATTTTACAGACAACATGACTGGTTACCAGCTCCCTCTTAGTCTATATCTTTTACACTTTTGCATAACATTTATAATAACATTATGTATATAAGAATCTCATTAGTGATTACAGTGACATCCATAGACCTTCCATGAAAATGATTAGATGCATTCTCTATGCACTGTCACAGACTGAGTGTACAAAGAGAATCAAACACAAAGAATGCACACCATTTTGAAAGAACTTAAATCAGAGTTTTGGTTAAGGATAATTTTGTTTTAGTTTTTTCTATCTATGTGCATTGAAATGACCACCTTCCATATCTTGCAGTTTTCTCTAACACTTACTGTAGGTAAGAGTGGTAGAATCTTTTACATGTTTACAGCCATTGTTGGTTTGGATCAAAGCACATGTTAGTAGAGTCCCTTGCAACCTCCAACTCTACCCCCATTCCTGTGGGCCAGGAAACCATTCAGAACTATATGGGATGTGGCATAAGGATGGTGCAGCTGGGGGATGGCTGCTTTCTGGATCCAAGCATTGCTTTAAATTTTTTTTATCATAGTTATTTTTCAGCTGTTGACTAACACATACATACCCCTTGACACAAGTAGTGCCCCCCACCAACTGTGCTGGATCTGATGGAAAGAGAACCACTTTCAGTATAGAATACTAGTTACATTGAGAAAATGACCTGGAAAAACATCCATGGTATCTAGTTTCTGTAGGTTTATACTAGAAATAATGGAAGCATTATTCTTTGCAGTGTTACACCTTCCCTTTGGTTCCATGCTTTACTTGCATGTCTTTATGGCAAATGAGATTGCTTTTGGGAGTACATTCGTACTCTGCCTTCTGCTCTCCACTTTATAAATCAGCTTTAAATGTTATCAAAGATAATGTCAGTTCATCCCTCACCTTTATTCCTTGACCAAGACTTTCCAGGGAGTTAATATCCAGACCTTCCTTGCAGGCCTGCAAACAGGAAATCACTTTCTGACTTTCAATTTTGCCTGGTCGGATAGTAAGGCTGGCAAGGCTGCCATGAAAATATTGAGCAAATCTGGGTTTAGTGACTTCACCACCTGTTTAAAAAATACAAAACAAGAAGTGCAAATCATCACTGATAATAATGCCTGCATAGGGATTTATTTATGACTATCAGGTGTTCCAACATGGCCTTTCAAAGCAGACACAGTGAGCATTCCACTGCCATTTTATCATGATCAGAATATCAACTAAAATATGGCTTAAGCAGTTATTCAGACATTGTCAAGGTCCCATTAAAACAACGTAGTCATTCTTGTAGAAAAGAGGATTTTATTGAATCAATGAGTCACTAGAAAGGTTTCTGTTTAGAATGACACAAGACGGGGACCCGCGATACTCGCATTGCATAATCTTTTCATTGGAACAATTGCCATTTGATGGGAGTGCAAACAGAATGTTTTGTCAGGAAGCCTATATATCAATTGTATGCAAAATGCCATGTGTTCTGTACCTGTTAGTAAGATTTGCACCGGTAGAAAATTACATTGCTTTGTCTGACCTCTCTTTCCATCATAATTGAACTTTCCGCCCCCACTCTCGCCACTCTCTCTCTCTTTCGCCCCCCCTCTCGCCACACTCTCTCTCTTTCTCTCAGTCTCTCTCTCTGTTTCTGCCCCCTCTCTCTTTTGCCCCCCCACCGGCTCCGACCCGAGGGCCGCGCGGCTTGGAAGCTGCGCGGGCCTCGGCTCCGTCTCTTTCCGGCTCTCTCCCCCCCTCACCGTCTCTGAGGCACCTCGCACTCTCTCTCTCTCTCCCCACCCCCCGGCTCCGGCAGCGGTGGCGACGTTCCAGAGCGTCCCCTGCGCACGTGCAGGAGACGCTCTTGCACTTTCGGGGGGATTTAAACATCCCCCCGAATTTTTTTCCAACTTTTAGTATTTTTGTGCACACGTGGGGACTGGCCCACGCGTGCACAAACCTTCCCCTGCCCCCCAGGTGGCCCCGGAGCGCTGATTTAGCGATCCACACTCACGGGGCCACTTGACTATTAGATATATAGATGGAAGGCTCATGGCAAGAGATATAAATGGATTTCAAAACGCTGCTAAACCAATGAGTCTATTTCCCACTTGGGGATTCAAAGCGCCAAACTGCTGAGAACCAAAACGCTTCAGTTATCTTTACTAAGCTTTTCTCAGGCTCTGCTAATTAAAACAAAAAGCTGTTGCTCTCCTTATCTCACACCTGCTCGGCCTTGAATGTTGCATGGTTCCCTAACAAGCTCTACGTTTGAGCATGCGTCTGGGTTGCTAAGCGAGGGGGAAAACAATTCACAAAGCAGGAGGGAATTACACAGGTTACAATCCACAGGAACAAAGCGTGTGCAGAGTGCATACACCAGACATCACTATAATCACAACATTTGGCAGCTTGCTGACAGACATTCACCATTATGCTTAAGGTTCTAACACCATTTCCATTACCCCAGTCTCCTGTTTTTAGAGGCATATAAATCACCTGTAAAACACAAACTCATAGCAAACATGGCATACAAGGTCTCAGCCCCCCCCCCTGCCCCAGCATGTGATGGAAAACTCATTATATTAAACATCAAATTAATAAAGTAATTCTATAGATAGAAGAAACTGTAAAACAACAATCAACTAAATAGAAACATCATCTTAATTTTTTTCTGGGAACAGCAAATCTCATATAAAGCAATATACTATTAGTTGATGTTAAATTATCAAATTATCTTTCTACCAATTTGTTCAGCTTTTATATGCATTGCAATATGCCTCTTAGAACCTGAATGAAAATGACTGGCTGCTGAAGAAAAAGAAAACAAAACTATTTCACACCAAGGAAATTAATCATTTGGGAGTAATCCCAAGTAAGAATCATTTTGATCATATTTGGGGAATGAAACAAGCAATTGAATAGTACTCATTGATTTGAAAAGTTTATGCTCAGATGGCACTGTTGGGTCAGTCTGAGGCCTATTGTTGTTACTTTATTAATCTTTATATAGATCTACCAGCATATAATTCACTTTGGACAGTAGCCCACATAGACTATGTTTGTCTATGTACTTTTTCTTATCCCTGGGATCCAGCACTTGATTATCTAGAATTCTTGGTTAACCAGCATTACATATAAAGTAAGCGCCTACCACCCCAATCAGTATACCCCCACATTTTTGGGCACACCCCAGTCATGACTCTTCAGCCAGCCAGCTTGATGCTTCCAGTCATTCTAAGCTTCTGATGTCTAGTGCTGACAGCTGACATCTTCTTTGGGTGCCTGGTTTCCCTCTCAGCCTGCCTTCATCTTTCAGGAGCAAGCTCTGCAGGAGGACACCTGGGCAGTTGGCCCTCTTATCTGCCTGCTATATAGGACTGCTCAAGAGAAAAGGGTAAGAGGGTCCTGCTAAACTTGGGGCTACCATGGCATTCTCAATTGGGTGAGGTTTGGTTGCTGTGGATTCCTCTTGCGAGGGGATAGGCAGAGCACTTTTACTGTGCATGGGAGGAAAAAGATTCCAAGGGATGCTCATGATATTTTTTACCTCTGACTTTCTCCACTGATTTAACTGCCAATGCAACAGAGACTGCATATTTCCCTTTTGCTACTCTTATTTACCTGGCTACAAAATTATCTAATATATATTTTGTTATGTATTTATTTGTACATGTTTTGATGCAATGCCAGAACATATAGAAGCTTGTTATGCTATGTAACCAGGGGAGCAGCAGCTTATTTCCGAGGCCAGTATTTCATGCCTCCCATCTCACTCTACCCAAATAAGCCACATACCTTGGGGAACACTATATGACTGCAATGCTCATTCAGTCGAACACATAATGAAATATCATATTGAATAGTGCAGTAAAGATAGTTTCAGAGGTAAAATATGTCATATTTTGTAATACTTATTCAAATACAATTTTAGGACAAAATGCGGGGGGGGGGGGGAACTAAAGAGAAGGATGAAAGGCCAAAATGGAATGTTCTGTGCAGATAATCAGAAAAATGATGATGGAATGTAGCCAGTAGAATTTGTTCATATCTAAGAATATCACCCTTGAACACTGTACAGGAAAAGGGGGTTCAGAGAGTTGCTAAAGGAGATTCTGGACCTGGCAATTCGGAGGGGAAAGTTTATATGCTTCACTGGACTAGGTTTGGGAAGGCATGAACACTTGCTGATCCAAAAAAGGATTTTTAGTTGTATTAATAATATCTAGGATCAGTTGGCTTTTAAACATTTTAGTTCTATTATGTTCCAGAAAGGTAGCCATGTTGACCTGCAATAGAAGAACTAGATAGAAGTCCAGTAGAACCTTAGAGACCAACAAGATTTTTGGGGTATAAGTTTTCGAGAGAGACAAAGTTCCCTTCATCAGTTACTGTATCTGACAAAGGGAGCTTTGATTCTCAAAAAATAATATCCTGAAAATCTTGTTGGTCTCTGAGGTCCTACTGGACTTGAACCTACCTCTATTATTGCACATGCAGCAGATCCCGGCTAGACAGTGGTAGTGGTCTCAGGTGGGCAGTCACTTGAACAGAAACACAGGATAAGACCATCCAAGTTGTTCTTATCCATGGACAAGGATTATGTCAAACACTCATGTAAAAGAATCCAAAAAAAATATTATGTTGAAACTGGCCACATATCATTAAAATTAAATATGTACTATCATACCACTCTGTCAAACAGAAGCCCAACGCTCACTAAAATAAGCTTTGGATCCGCTTTGTTGTTCAGTCGCACAGTCGAGTCCGACTCTTCGCAACCCCATGGACCAGATCACGCCAGGCCTTCCTGTCTTCCGCCGTCCTCTGAGGTTTGCTCAACTTCATGTTCGTTGCATCTATGACACTGTCTAACCATCTCATCCTTTGCCGTCCCCGTCTTCTTTGACCTTCAATCTTTCCCAGCATCAGGGTCTTCTCCAGTGAGTGCTCCCTTCTCATTTGGTGGCCAAAGTATTTGAGCTTCAGTTTCATTATCTGGCCTTCCAGGGAACAGTCAGGGTTGATTTCTTTGAGGATTGACTGATTTGATCTTTTTGCAGTCCAAGGGACTCTCAAGAGTCTTCTCCAGCACCATAGTGCAAAATAATCTATTCTTTGGCGCTCGGCCTTCCTTATAGTCCAACTCTCGCAGCCATACATGACTACTGGGAATACCATTGCTTTGACCATGCGGATTTTTGTTGGCAGGGTGATGTCTCTATCTTTTATCATGCTCCTTAGGTTCGCCATCGCTTTCCGCCCAAGGAGCAGGCGTCTTTTAATTTCATGGCTGCTGTCACAGTCTGCGGTGATCTGGGATCCCAGGAACGTGAAGTCTGTCACTACTTCCACGACTTCCCCTTGTATTTGCCAAGGAGTGATGGGACCAGATGCCATGATCTTAGTTTTTTTTGATGTTGAGCTTCAAGCCCACTTTTGCACTCTCGTCTTTCACTCTGAGCAAGAGGCTCTTTAGGTCCTCTTCACTTTCTGCCATTAGAATGGTATCGTCTGCATATCTAAGGTTGTTGATCTTTCTCCCAGCAGTCTTAATTCCCGCTTGTGATTCATCCAGGCCAGCATTTCACATGGTGTACTCTGCATATATATTAAATAAGCAAGGTGACAATATACATCCTTGTCGTACTCCTTTTCCTATGCTAAACCAATCAATTGTTCCATATCCGGTTCTAACTGTCGCTTCTTCTTCTTTCTTTTTTTTGCTTTTTAACTTGTTTATTAATGATTTGCATCCAAAGTAAATTAAGACATAACAAAGATACAACTTCATGAGAATGCAACTCAATAACAGTTATAAACTAAATCAGTAAATATTACAAATCGTCACATTTTAACAGAAGGACCTTCTAAAAAGACATAAATGTATTATTTCATGGGGTTAATGGGGTAAAAATTACGAATCTCGTCTCTACATGGCAAACCTTGATAATACTGTCTTATAACGTTAGCCATTTGT
>NW_015165277.1:292894-303184 GCF_001447785.1 Gekko japonicus
TGACACTGTCTAACCATCTCATCCTTTGCCGTCCCCGTCTTCTTTGACCTTCAATCTTTCCCAGCATCAGGGTCTTCTCCAGTGAGTGCTCCCTTCTCATTTGGTGGCCAAAGTATTTGAGCTTCAGTTTCATTATCTGGCCTTCCAGGGAACAGTCAGGGTTGATTTCTTTGAGGATTGACTGATTTGTTCTTCTTGCAGTCCAAGGGACTCTCAAGAGTCTTCTCCAGCACCATAGTTCAAAAGAATCTATTCTTCGGCGCTCGGCCTTCCTTATAGTCCAGCTCTCGCAGCCATACATGACTACTGGGAATACCATTGCTTTGACCATGCGGACTTTTGTTGGCAGGGTGATGTCTCTACTTTTTATCATGCTGTTTAGGTTCGCCATCGCTTTCCTCCCAAGGAGCAGGCGTCTTTTAATTTCATGGCTGCAGTCACAGTCTGCGGTGATCTGGGATCCCAGGAACGTGAAGTCTGTCACTACTTCCACAGCTTCCCCTTCTATTTGCCAAGGAGTGATGGGGCCGGATGCCATGATCTTAGTTTTTTTGATGTTGAGCTTCAAGCCCACTTTTGCGCTCTCCTCTTTTACTCTGAGCAAGAGGCTCTTTAGATCCTTTTCACTTTCAGCCATTAGAGTGGTATCATCTGCATATCTGAGGTTGTTGATCTTTTCCCCAGCAATCTTAATTCCCGCTTGTGATTCATCCAGGCCAGCATTTCGCATGATGTACTCTGCATATATATTAAATAAGCAAGGTGACAGTATACATCCTTGTCGTACTCCTTTTCCTATGCTGAACCAATCAGTTGTTCCGTATCCGGTTCTAACTGTCGCTTCTTGGCCCTTATACAGGTTTCTCAAGAGACATGTGAGGTGGTCTGGTACTCCCATCTCTTTAAGGACCTGCCATAGTTTGTTGTGATCCACACAGTCAAAGGCTTTAGCATAGTCAATGAAGCAGAAGTAGATATTTTTCTGGTACTCTCTTGCTTTCTCCATAATCCAGCGAATGTTGGCAATATGATCTCTCGTTCCTCTACCTCTTCGAAACCCAGCTTGTACTTCTGGTAGTTCTCTATCCACGTACTGTTGAAGCCTAGCTTGTAGGATCTTGAGCATGACCTTGCTAGCGTGTGATATGAGTGCAATTGTGTGATAGTTTGAACATTCTTTGGCATTGCCCTTCTTTGGGATTGGAATGTATACTGATCTTTTCCAATCCTGTGGCCACTGTTGCGTTTTCCAAATTTGCTGGCAAATTGAGTGCAGCACTTTAACAGCATCATCTTTTAAGACTTTGAATAGCTCAGCTGGAATACCATCACCTCCACTAGCTTTGTTGTTAGTAATGCTTTCTAAGGCCCATTTAACTTCACATTCCAGGATGTCTGGCTCAAGGTCAGTGATTATACCGTCGTGTTTGTCAAGGACATTGAGGTCTTTCTTGTATAGTTCTTCTGTGTATTCTTGCCATCTTTTCCTAATCTCTTCTGCTTCTGTTAGGTCCCTACCGTTTTTGTCCTTTATCATGGCCAGCTTTGCATGGAACGCTCCCTTGATTTCTCCAATTTTCTTGAAGAGATCTCTAGTCCTTCCCATTCTATTGTTTTCTTCTATTACTTTGCACTGTTCATTCAGGAAGGCCTCCTTATCTCTCCTTGCTGTTCTCTGGAAATCTGCATTCAGTTGGGTAAATCTTTCCTTTTTGCCTTTGACTTTTGCTTTCCTTCTTTCCTCAGCTATTTGTAAAGCCTCATCAGAAAGCCACTTTGCTTTCTTGCATTTCTTTTTCTTTGGGATGGTGGTGATTGCTGCCTCCTGTACAATGTCATGAACCTCCGTCCATAGTTCTTCAGGCACTTTATCTATCAAATCTAGACCCTTGAATCTATTCTTCACCTATACTGTATATTCATCAGGGATGCAATCTAGGTCAAACCTGAATGGCCTAGTGGTTTTCCCAATTTTCTTCAGTTTAAGTCTGAATTTTGCAATGAGTAGCTCATGATCTGAGCCACAGTCAGCTCCAGGTCTTGTTTTTACTGACTGGATATAGCTTCTCCATCTTTGACTGCAAATTGTATAGTCAATCTGATTTCGGTGTTGCCCATCTGCTGATGTCCATGTGTAGAGTCGCCTCCTTGGTTGTTGGAAAAGGGTGTTCGCTATGACCTGTGTGTTCTCTTGACAAGACTCTGTTAACCTTTGCCCTGCTCCATTTTGCTTTGCCAAACTTGTCTGTTATTCCAGTTACCTTTTGACTTCCTACTTTAGCATTCCAGTCCCCTATGATGATGAAGACATCATTTTTTGGTTTTAGTTCTATGAGGTGTTGTAGGTCTTCATAGAATCGGTCCACTTCAGCCTCTTCTGCATCAGTGGTTGGGGCATAGACTTGGATTACTGTGATGCTGAATGGTTTGCCTTTGAATCGGACCAAAATCATTCTGTCATTTTTGAGATTGTATCCCAGTACTGACTTTTGCACTCTCTTGTTGACTATAAAGGCCACACCATTTGGATCTGCTACTATCAATATGTTTTAAATGATACACTTGCACTTTTTTAAAATTTCCTACATTGTCAGTGCTGTTATATCAAACTACCTCATTATGACCATTGAAAAGTTAACACCAAAATATTACAGTCTTTCTGCAAAAGGTTAACTTCCCAGAAGGAGGAGGGGTCTGAATGCCATGTAAACAATTATTACTCACAATCAATAATACTCATCTTTAAGACCATATCTGTTTACACAAATGGGAAAAAAATGAACACAACCAACTATTTCCAGAGACTGCTGTTGGGGGAATAAATTAATTTAGCATGGCTGTTGCCCATGTTACATGCTTCAGGAACCACATTTACAGGTTCAAAAAATTATTATTCACAAAACAGGTGGATATAGCAACACATGTGGAAATATCCATCCCCCCCCCTCGAGATACAATCAAGGAAAGCACAAAACACTGACAAATGCTCGAAGTATTATGATTTAAGATAGCATTGAGATGAAATATGATTCTTTTCAAGGGACTACAGATGCTGGTCAAGTCTGTCAGCAGCAAGTATCTTCTGAGTTCACTTGGGCAACTTCATCTAGACAGTATGTATAAATAAAAGAGACACTCCAACTGAAACTTATTTATAGGTCCAGCAGAAGAGGCAAAACCACCTGCATCATAAAAATTAATGATGAACTGTAGGGCTGATGTTCCACCTGAGCCCAGCCAAATGCAGCCAAACTTCACAACCACTTAGAGTTTGTTAGAATGAGAGAGAAAAAGAACAAGAAAGTGACATTTCATTAGCTTTAAGATGACAGACAGATGTCCTGCCATTAAAAATTAACAGTTTGTATAAGTGAAAGAATAATCTACTCTTGCCAATGGTACAAGAGAAGCACGGAAGTTCTTGAACTTCTCAGAATTTATGTGCACATAGCTACATCTCATTCAAACTTTTTTGACTGTGTCTTTTCATTATGAATAATAATAAAACTATAAACATTTAAGAACATGTATCATGTCAGCTTGAAAAAGAACACAGATACTGTATCAGAAAGAAAAAAATATGTAGTGGATTACAACTATAGCACTATTCTCATGGAACAGCCTTATACTGAATCAGACCCTTGGTCCATCAAAGTCAGTATTGTCTACTCAGGCCCTGGTCATACGGAGCATTAGGCACACTAGAGAGACGGAAGATAGGTGGATTTTCCGGGCACGATCTCACCGCCACATCTGGGAAGCGTAGAGCTCCAGTGGTGCACCCGCGGCTTCCCGCCAAAGATGAGGGGTAAAAAACTAGTACCTCGGAGGTACTAGTTTCTGGAAACTGTGGGGCAAGGGCGGGCGTCTGATCGCATTTCTGGTGGTAGTTCCGGCGCCCGCCCATGTCCCCTTGCAAAAAGGGTTCCCCCCCCAAGTCTTCACGAATGCGCACAAGCACCCAATGGAGCATGCGCACATTTAAGTTTTAAAAACAAAACACAACCCCTTTTGCCGCACCGCTCCGCTTCTTTGTCGCGTGTGTGATCGGCACCTCCCCCCTAACCACGGGAGCTCGACAGGACCTCAATCTGAAGCCTGATCATGCAGTCGCACATTAGTTTGCTCCGGGGCAAACAGCCACGCCTCCCCCCCACATTTTCCTGCCCATGTGGCCGAGGCCTCAGACTGGCAGCAGCTCTCTAGGGTCTCAGTCTTTCACATCACATCGCCTACTGCCAGATTTTTAAACTGGAGATGCTGGGGATTGAACCTGGACCTTCTGCACACCAAGCAGACACTCTACCACTGGGCCACAGCCCCTGCTTCACTGAACAAAATGTTAGGCTCTGTTCAGATTTCATGAATAAATCATTGTTGACAAAAAGTCAGGAATTTTCTAGCTAATGTGTTCTCTTCCCCTTCCTTCCTCGTTTGGAGCAAACTGGAGTTTGTTGCAATGTCCAGATCAGCTGAAAATAGTGAACTAATTTGTTCTTCTGCTTTCAAACCAAGGCTTGTATCCTAAATTTTGCAGGTGCAGTGGCACTCAGGGATGGGATCATCCCACCCTCCCCCTAACTGCTGTAGCTTGTCATAGGGTTGCCAAGTCTATCTTCGCCGGGAGCGGGGGGCTCCTCACTGGTGTCTTGTATGAGCGTGCATGTGCAAAGCACGTGCACGCCACACACACGTCACCCAGAAGTAACGGGAGGACGCCAGGCACGCTGGGGGCGGGGCCACGGCCATACACGCGTGCCCAGCGTGCCCGCATCACTTCCGGGTGACACGCACATCGGGGTGGAGTTCCCCCCGGGGCCCGATCTGGGGGCGACAAGGAACGGGCCTCTGGGGCGGGGACCCGCCCCCCCCCGGGGGGACTTGGGATCCCTAGCTTGTCATGAGAGCTGCCTAAGCTGGGAAATTCATGAAGATTTGGAGTTTGGGAAGGGGAGGGAGCTCAGCTGGGATGTGACACCATAGAGTTCGCCCTCTGAAGCTACCATTTTCTCCAGGGAAACTTATATCTATAGTCTGGATATCATTTATAAACTTCAATATGTGCCAAACCAGGAAGGCATCGATTTTCATGCCATGTTTGAGGTAGGAGGGAGGGGAAAGAGCATGCAAGCTCAAAGACTTTTGGGGTTCATCTCATGGGCAGATTAACCTTCATTTGAATACAGTGTTAACATATTTTATTTTAAAGATCAGAAGATTACAAGAGTACCTTTTACAAATCAAATAATAATCTAAACTCTGAGTAGAATTCAGATCTGGCACACAAACCCTAGCAAAGAGGAGCTAAATACAAATGGCAAGTTGATATTAGTATATGCAGGAATTTATTTAAAACCTTCTTTCATCTTACACAAAATACTCATCTTACATGACCTGCATATCTTCAAATTTGATCTCTGCTATTCTATATAAAATAATACAGAAAATATATGAAATATGTACTGGAACTTTTGGTACAATCTACACAATAGAATAACTCCAGCAAAATAAGCAGAGTATATAAGTACAAGAAGTACAGGACACACAAATACAACTTTAAACAGGAGTTGGTTTCTAAAGGCTTGGTGCTGGCCTCTGTTGGGAATAGAACTCTAGCTAGTTAGATGATTAATCTGACTTGCCATGTCAAGGCTGGACTCCTCACAGAACACCCAAAGTCTCTTGTATTACTGAATGAGCACAGGGGCTAGCACACCCTCATGATGCTTCACATGTTATGATTTTAATAGATATATATTGAGTAAATGATATTACCTACCAAAACTGCCATGACTAAAGTCCAAAGGGGAAAAAATTACATTGTGGGGAGTCAGAATATATATTTTTCGTGAGGGGAAAAAAGATGTGTATGCATTTTACTGTTTACAATTTTATCATGACGTCTCTCATATACATATTCAGTAAAACTGTATTCTATAAAATGATCGTAAGGGAATTTAAAGGAGAACAGAGAGCTACTATGGAGCTAGTTAAAACTCCTTATAAGTAACCACATACATCGAAGAATTAGATTGGTAGGGTCAACATGGCTAATCTCTCTGTTGAATATTACTGCAAGATTCAGAATTTCTGTTTCTTCAGAAAAAGTAAAGACAGTGTGTGACTATAAGTAGCAATGGTTTTAGGTTTGAGTGTAGAGATTGAAATGAGGAGGGAAACAAGACAAAACCCACAACATATTATTTATATCATAGGGCTTAATTTGTTAACAATGCATTCCCTGAAAGAACTATTCACTTCTGAATGCATTGCGGAACTGACACAAGTTAATTACTTCATCCTTCACCACATACCCTAAGATATCAGAATGGCTTTGCTGTATTGGAAGTAATGACTTTTCAGCTATGGTAAATTGAAGTGTAACCTTTTGACAGTAATTAACTTGTGTCACTGCTATGGTGACAGGGGGTAAAGAGTTATATGTATAAAAAAGATTGCTTCCTGTGGGAAAAACTATGAAATGGAGACGTTATCTTTTCAAAGATACTTTGGTGAAGTCTACAGAAAAGGGTTCAATGGATTACCAAGTTGCTTCACTTGCTTAGTTTTGTGACCGTTCTGGCCATAAATGATTGTTTGTAACTATAATATCACAGAGGGAACTTAGAAACCAAAAAGGCTATTATTAAAGGGTGCCATAGTTAAACTTCATTTGATTGTCTTACCTGGAAATAAAAAAAGATATGTAAACATTAAAAGAAAAATCAAATCTGCTTTTGACAATGCTATCAGCTTATTGCTATCTGAACCCCCCCCCCCCCAAACGATCTGCTATAAGAGTTTTTGGGAGGTTATATTCTTTCTGTCTCATACTGTTCTCTGACTGGTACTGTATTCATTAATGAGGCTTCTTTCTCATAAATAAGAGATTAATCATGCTTATTTTCTACAGTGTTTTGATAATGGTCAGCATCACTGTACCTTACTACTGTAAAAGTTTCTCTCATCAACACATTGCAAGTAAGGGATTTCAAGTTCAAGTACTACATGGGAAAGATTGATGTTTGTTCACTGCAAGTATACACAGATGACACTATGATCTAAAAATAAGTTTGGTAACGGTGATTATGTGTTCATGTTCCCTGCAACAGCTTTCCTGTTGCAGAGTGAAGATCCCCATGGTCTTGACTTGGAGTGGTAAAGTTTTGTTATTTGAAAATCTCAGTCTCATGAAATAATCTTGCAAGAGACTGGTGAACAGACCTAGATTGCAATTTTATGTACACTTACCGGGGATTAAGTCCCACTGAAGCCAGCAGGCTTAGTTTGGAAGAATCATACTGAAGCTTGTGTTGTCACAACTGGCTTTATTTCAGATTTTAGCAATCTCTTGTAGCAAACAAGAGTGTCTGCTTCTCCTATAATCTGTGACACATTCAGAAGCCTATCAATATCAAAATGGTTCTGGATTTCCAATCAAGAAACAGATCTTGTATTATCCAACAGATCAAATATTATCACTAAAAGTGATGTTTCTCTCAAGTCAATAGTAATATATTAAGAATTTTGTTACTGATTTTCACAGTGTCCAGTGTAATTAATTCACTCCTGTATTTCCTCCTATTGTTAAATTTATTAAGGTTACATTTTGGCATGCATTAATAGATTTTAGTGATGATTATCAACAAGTTAGTACCAAATTGCTTCAGCTGAATGTGAACATGTATCAATCTATCTGTATGGCATCTCTGATTCTGACAACAATGGGTTAATCTGAGAAAAGAACAACCCATAAATGATTGAACAGGGGGCTTAGTTAGAATGAGTAAAGGATGAACGGGATGAACAGCTGACCTATTTTTAAAACATGGGATTAAGCTCTGAATTTGGACATTGCTACGACAAGGAACTAAGAAAGGGGGGTGGGTCCACTTCTGTTCTGTAGAGATCCCTGATTAATGTGCTGTAAAATGTTGGCGTGTAGCCTTGAGGCCAGTACTCCAGCTTTGGGATGCAAGAACTTAACATCTAATTTAACATACTGTTTCAACTGAATTCTTTTGGCATACTTTCTACAAACAGACCTGCTGACTTCACTGGACTTTCATTTCAGGAAGAATTCCCTTTGAATCACATGCATGTGGAATACAATTTTTAAAAAAATGTCTTTTAAAAGTCTGCTTTGTGGGAAAAGGTTAGAAAAGCAGAAGCTGAAATGCGTAATCACTGAACAAAGGGAAGATCTGCCTCTGCAAACTCTTGTACTGGCAGTTTGCAGAATCCAACCCAAAAGTTTCAAGTGGTGATAGCAAAATATACAATCAAAGCATAATCCATGAAGGCAGGCAATAGGTAGGGTTGCCAAGTCCACCTTCCACCCCCAGCGGGGGACTTTGGGGGCATTCCTGGAGGGGGTGGGGCATCCCCGACGTGATGATGTCACGTGTGGGGGCCCACCCCCCCCCCCCCCCCCCGCCTGTGCGCAGGATTTCCAGAAACAGCAGTTCCCTGCACTTGGCATTTCCCTTTTGGTTGCAGGAGCTGGCGTTTCCCCTTTACGATCAGCCGCGTTTCCCTTTTAAGAGCTGGGAGGATTTCCAGAAACGGCAGTTCCCTGCACTTGAAGGAGCCGGTGTTTCTCTTTTGAGAGCTGGAAGGTGGCATTTCCCTGCAAGCTTGCGGAGATTGGGCTTGGGAGGAAACACGGGTTCCACACACTTAGGGGGAGAGAGAAGGGTGGCTGTGGGTGTTGGGGGTGGGGCTTCCCCCGCTGGCCATCTGGCCGGCGGTGGGTAGAACCCCCCCAAAATGGGGGACCCCTGGCAAACTGGGGGGTTTGGCAACCCTAGCAATAGGTCAAAGTCTGGGAAGTTTCTTGAAGATGAAGGACAAATCTAGATGGAAGAGAGGGCAGCTAGCAGAAAGATGGGCAAAAGATAAGTCATCTTAGATTGGTTCTCAAAAAATGACAAGCTATTAATACTAAACAGTTTATACTAAAAGATGCCACTTCACTGGTCCTCTGGGTCACCTGACAGACTGAGGAATCATCAGAACTGAGGCCTGAATCTGTCTGTGGTACCCTGTTCAGGCCAGCTGCTTTAGTGTCATCCAAGAGCAAAGGATAACTGGCTTAATATAATACATGGCCATCTGCCCTTGTTGTCAGGAAACAAAAAGTGACTAATTCCCAGGTCTTCCAATCTGAGACTCATTAAGTACTTTACAATTCTGTTTTGTCCTGTCTATAGATCTCTAACTACCCCCCCCCCCAGTGTGAGATTTTCGCTGTTATGGGGACATAGAAACTTTACTCTGAATCATTATAATGAAAAATAATTCACTAACATTATATAAAAGACTATTACTATGGTATCATTGAGCTTTTAACATACAGTAGAAGTCCACATATTTCAATTTACATATTACAATATGTGTTATTACCTTGCCAACAAGCACCAACGGTTAGTTGCATTGCTATATGTGATGGATGAATCGGCCAGTCATTAGTTACAAGGTAAGGTTCATATGTTGTGCCATCCATATACAAGGTAACGAGTGGAAACTCAATGTTGACGACATAGTAGTGCCATTCTTTATCACATATCTAAACAATAAAAGAAAAGGAGAGAAAATATAATTAGTGATAACTTTTATCCAAGGAAATAATGCTGAGTCTTTCATCTCCATCAAAAGAATGATAATACTCTTTTTTGTTCTTTGAAGAAAATTATTCATAATCATTCACAGTGTTTATGGGCACATTTTAACACAGGCTGTTGTGACTTACCTTAAAGTTTTTTGCCACATTAAACACTTCTCCAAGCAACTGAAGGAGTATTTTTGATTGATCTTTTTGTGTGCTTAAAGGGGCATGAAAAAGGTTCCTTCCCTTGAATGTTATCCTTATAACAATTATATTCTTTCTTTCACAGATAAACTGCAAGTTTTCCTATGTTTTGGAAATGTAACACAGCACCTATCCAGGGATGTATGAAGATATGAGATTGAATGCCCTTTAGATTTTTTTTTTTACAGAAGGTGGCTATATGTATTATTCACAAAAAAGGGAAGCTAGATATTCCTGGAGACTTGCTTTTGAAAAATGTTGGCAGCAGATATGTTTTTTGATGTTAAAAAAACTTGGAAGGAAATATGCTAAACACACTTCATTAAAAAAAAAAAGATAATGCTTTTTTGGTCCACAGAAATCAATATACAACATTCTTTGCATGGATTGTTATATCCTGAAAACCACAGAAACTGATGTCAATAACTTTAAGTGAAACAAAATCATTGAAGTCATCCAATTTCAGATGCTGTCATGGT